>NC_043001.1:43772463-43837463 GCF_006345805.1 Octopus sinensis | reverse complement strand
GGCTTGAGAGTAGTAGTAGTAGTAGTAAACCATAACATTCCTTGATGAAAAGTTTTCTCAACAGTTTAGATAAAATCCAGCAGCAGCAGCAGTGTTTGTTGAAGTTGGCAGATGTTCTTGGGTAGTTGGGCTGGGAGGGGTTAATTATAGAATACTTGTTGTTTGATTGATTCAACATACTTTATAGTCACAAGGCATATTGATGGATTTCAGAGTTGATTATATCATTTGACTTTTTGTGAAGTTCTTAATAGTAGTAGTAGTAGATACTTACTAGGCAGTAAGAACTACATGGTTATTAAAGGAAGTAGTCAGTTGCATTTTAAGTTCCTCTAACTAATTATTATGACTGCTTTAAAGTGTTTTTAGGTTATATTAAATATAATCTTATAAATTGAACTCTATTCTTATATTCCTTATATGCATCTTTATTATTACCTTGTGACTATAAAGTATGTAGAATCAATCAAAAATAAGTATTCTAATAAATACCACCACCACCACCCTCAGCCCAACTACCAAAGAACATCTGCCAACTTCAACAAACACTGCAGCTGGATTTTACCCAGTCAGTTGAGAAAGCATCTCAAGGAATGTCATAGTTTACTACTAGTATCAAACCCAATTCAAACTAAAAGCAGAGGAAAATTACTCTTCAGTGTCATACTTATATATCCTGAAGTGGTCATACTAATAATGCATAATGCATAAATCACTGCATATTAATATGCAGTCAGTGCAATCAAAACATGTGTTGGACAATTATTATGAATAAACTAACTGGTAAAGAACAAAGTTTGAATGTTCAAATTCTTCATTCTCCTTATTATCAATATTGTACTTTACATTCTATGTAGCCAAGAAATAAAGTGTAACATCAAATGGGAGCTAAAGGAGGTTTATCGAAAAATGCACCATTTGAATGAACCAGCCTTGGCATTTTACTCAAAGAAATTTGGTATCTGCCTGGATATTATATCCCTCCTCTTACTATATATATATATAGTGACTCCAAACATAAAAAAAACAACAACACGAGGAAGAGGTACAAGTAACGTATTATCAGATGCTCAGGAAAGGAAAGAAAGAGGATTTAATGTTTTGAGCAAGGCTCTTCTTCAGAAATAGAGGAAAGTCCAAAAGAAGAGAAGACAGAGGAAGAAAATTGCCAACGATTCACACATGGTTACATTTTGAAATGACTATAAGGGAATGGGTGAAGAAACAAGTTCTTTCTAAGACAGGAGAGCGCAAGAGGAGGTATGTGTGTGGGTATATGCACGCACGCAGGTCTGTGTGTGAGTATGTGTGTATGATAATAACGTGTGTGTGCGTATGTGTGTGTGTGTGTGGTTTTGGCTGTTTATATGTGTGTTAGTGGACTATATGTCGCTTAATGTCATAGGAAGAATTTACAGTAAGATTTTATAGTAGGAGTGGCTGTCTTTTATGTAGGAAAATGGTCAGTAGAAAGGTGTTTAACAGGTAGTTTGAAGTATATATGTGTGCATGTATGTATATGTTGTGTGTGTGTGTGTGTTTTGTGTGCAGTGTGTGCCTGTGTCTGTGTGCATGTGTGTGTATGTATATGTATGTGCATGTGTGTATATGTGTGCATGGGGTTGTGTCTGTGGAGTAAATGTGCATTACTGTGTGTGTGAGTGTGTGTATGTGCATATGTCCATGTATGTATAATTGTGTGCATGTATGTGTTGTTTGTGGGAGGTATGTATGGGTTTATTTGTGTGCATGTGTGTGCATATGTATTTTGTGTATTTGCATGTGTATGTGTGTGCAGTGCGCATGTGTATGTGTGTGCAGTGCACATGTGTATGTGCGTGTGTGTGAGGGGTTTTGTGTGGAGGCATATATGCGCTTTTTGTACGTGCATGTGTGCGTGGGGTTGTGTTAGGTATGTGTGCATTCGTGTGTGTGCATGTGTGTGTGTATGTGCATGTGTGTGTATGTGTGTGTGTACGTGAGTTTGTGTATGCGTGTGTACATGGGGTTGTGTGTGTGCATTCCTCTGTGTGTGTGTGTTCCTATGTGTTTGTGTGTACTTACATGCATGTGTGCTTATGCCCATATATATACATATATATATATATATATATAGTAGAATAAGAAATAGAAAATACCTGTTACAGTATTATATGTTTGAAAAAATGAATAGAAATGGATTTTCTAGTAATTTTTCCACTTAAATAATTAAGTGTTTTGACTGGCTTCCGTGCCGGTGGCACGTAAAAAGCACTAATCCAATCATGGCCGTTGCCAGCCTCGCCTGGCACGTAAAAAGCACCCACTACACTCACGGAGTGGTTGGCATTATGAAGAGCATCCAGCTGTAGAAACACTGCCAGATCAGACTGGAGCCTGGTGCAGGCTTCTGGCTTCCCAGATCCCGGTTGAACTGTCCAACCCATGCGAGCCTGGAGAACAGACGTTAAACGATGATGATGATGAAGTTTACATAAATATCTAATTATTAAAGTGGAAAAATTATCAGAAAAACCATTTCTATTCATTTTTTCAAATATATAATATATATATATATATATACTAGCAGTATCGCCCGGCATTGCTCGGGTTTGTAAGGGAAATAACTATATAAGCATTTTTAGAGATGTAAAGTATAATAGCCATCTCAATATGGCTAACCATAAAGGGGGGTGTTACTGTAGCTTTTTGTTCTGAGATTTAATAATACATTTTTAGAGAGTTACTTCCCTTATATAATAGCAAAAAAATGCATTAAAAATGGGAAAAAATGATGGTAAATTTTTTTTTAAATCGTAGACTCATCGTAGACACGCGCTAATACCCAGAAGGACTCGATATGAATCACAACTATAAGATACGCGCTTTTGGTTACACTCCACCACAAAATGTGGGAGTAGTTAGGAATCTAAATTGTAGGAGACAGACACACAACTTCACTTTTATATATAAAGATATATCTATATATATATATATATATATATATATATATATATACCTGTTCAGAGGACATCACCTAACATCTAAATAGGACAAATTTAGTCCACTGGCATATATTTCGAGATAGAATTATAATAGGTCTAATGTTATATTTGCTCTTACTGAAATAATCATGGCTTTTCTTTTTATATATATTCTTTTTGGTCTGATTGCAACAATGTTAAAAGTGCCATGACATACTAGAAATGAAAGACACCTAAATGGTAGCAGTCTTTATGAAGTTTGGTAGGGGCTGAGCAAGTTAGATATAATTTCTGAGAGAAGTTCAGATCATGTATTAGGTCATATAGAAAAGGTTAAGACCGGCAGAAAAATTTAATGAGAAATTCATTAAATAGGTATGTATCAACTAGTAAGAATTAAAGGACAATAAAGCAAAGACAAAAGTACTAGCTTGTAGCAAAGGACACAAAATACCATAATCAGTTAGAAAGTGGCTTTGTTTTGTAAGTAAGAAAGGAAGTGGTAAGAATTCAGTCTTGAATACTCAAAGTAAGTATTAGGGTGCACTGACAGATTGACAAAACTCCAGGACTTTAAATGTTCTACACATATTTACAAGGTTCATGAAACTCTTTCTCAATTCAGTTGCTGAAAGAAGTTTCTGCTATTTAGCTAGATGTTGTTCTAGTGAACTAACAGTATCTCAATAAGAGAAAAATAGAAGACATTCAGACAGTTGCTGTCTCTATCAGTAATAAAGAGCCTCTCCCTTAAACAAGTATGTCTCAAAAAGTGGTATGATATATAGTAGTTGTACAATATTAACTTGTATTAGTGGCTGGTTGCAAGTGAGCCAAACTGGTGGCTAGACTATAAAAGCATTTGCTAATGCAAGCAAGGAAAACAATTTCATTGATATAGCCATATAAATGAATGACACCAGATTGAAAAAAAACAAAAAACAAGGGCAACTACTTAAGGATACCACAGCAAAGTCAAACCAAAAAAGATCCAGGAAAGACAGCAAAATCACCAAGTCTCACAGATGAAATGATATAACATTGAAAAGAATGAGATTATGTTATATTGCATGCAAATACAGCCAACCAAATGTTCAGATGTCAGTGGAAAAAAAAAAGAAACAGGTATTGTAACGTCAACAATAATGATGATGATTGCATTAATAAGTTTGCTGATTGACTTTTATTTCAACTGAAGCAACTGAACAACACACAAGCTTCAGTGAGAATTTGCAGAAATGTGATAAAATTTTAGGAAATATGAAAATAAGAAAATGTTTAAGAATAAACAAAAACACATATAAATAATAGATTAATATTTTTTATTAAACTTTGTATTGATTACTCCATTATTCCATGATTGTATAACCATCAACTAAATGGTACTGGCACCAAAAGACTAGCACCTCCATTTTCCAAAACAAAACTGCATTACTTTATCATTGCTCTTGCATAACAAACCATCACAATGGCTCTTTGCTTGTCTTATCTCATTACTGCATCCTGCAAGCATACAACTGGATTCCCATCAACAAAAGGAAGCGATTACAGACTGGAAGTAATCAGATTTTATTACAGTAATTATTGCTGTTGGCTGTTGTTGCTATCATAGATCAGTGATGTTACTTAGTGGCTAAGGTGTAGGACAAGAAAACAGTAAAGCAGAAATTTATAGCAGACACTTCCTTAAATAATTTCCTAGTGGCAGTTTAACAAATGGATTCTCATGAGCTGTCACCACGTAAAATTTAGCTGTTAATATTTTTAGTACTAATGCCAAATTACATATCACAGTATACTAAAAGTACAAGTGCAAACCTAGTACAGTAAGCTAGTGTGTTCATGGCTGAATCTGATATTACATTATTATGTGTAATGCAGCATTTCTGTAAAGGATTGACTACAGGGAGGTGAAGCACAGCAAAGAGGTAGGGCAAGATTCTGAAGGAAGATTTTGGAATCTGTTTTGTCTTTGTTTCTTTTTCTTTTTCTCTCTTCTTTTTTTTTTCTTTTTACCTTCAGCAATATCGAACACCTAATAACTGTCGTCCAAAACTGTTCTGGTTAGAAGTGTCGGCAGCTTGATACTTGCCCCAAGCACCAAATGGAATGATGAGAGCTGTTGTATTATCTTCAGAGCCAAACTGCATGGCTTGGTCTGTCACCAAATGAGCAGCTTCCTTAGGAATGTCACACTTACTGACTGCATCCACAATTTCTTGGTCTGCAAGCACAAATGTGAGCCCATCTGATGCCAGTACCAAGAAAGCATCTTTTGAGTGTTTAACCTGAAAAAAATATAATTGAAATAATTAAATTGAGATAAGGTCATACCAAGATAGAAAGTGCAAAACCATCCCACTGTATGTTTTATCAATAAATATTTCAAAATGTTTAAATGTCTGTGATAAGTTATTGTTAATATGACTATAATTTACATTATTTACATTTGACGGATATTTGTCCCCATCCTGTTTTTTGTTGTTAACAGAACTTTTCAGCTGAACTCCAGCCTTCATCAAGTGTCTTGGGGAATTTTTGAACCTGGGTTCTCACTCCTAAGGTATTTTTCGATGTTGTTGTTGTTGTTATTATTATTATTATTATTATTCAGGTCACTGCTTGGAATTGAACTTGGAATGTTGGGTTAGTAGCCCGCACTCTTAACCACTATGTCATATGTCCACGGGCATATGGTGTAGTGATAGCATAGTGGTTAAGAGCGCGGGCTACTAACCCCAAGATTCCGAGTTCGATTCCAAGCAGTGACCTGAATAATAATAATAATAATAATAATAACAATAACAACAACATCAAAAATACCTTAGGAATGAGAACTTAGGTTCAAAATTTCCCCAAGACACCTGATGAATGCTGGAGGGTATATCAGCCGAAATGTTGTGTTAACAACAAACAAGATGAGGACAAATATCCGTTAAATGTAAATAATGTACATAATTCCTCATCTCATAAATATAGAACTGTATGACTATAATTCTTCAGACTATTAACCTCATCTCTACAGATGAAATATCTTTTACTATTTCCAGCTTTCTTTTATTTATTTTTTTCTTTTACTGCTTTCAGTAATGGGACTGTGACTATGCTTTTGAGATTTTAGTTGATGATATCAAACCCAAATGTCTGGTACTTATTTTGTTATTCTTTTAAGATATTTTAAGATATGAAATGCAAAGTAGACTTTGAAGTAAAAGCAGCCAGTTCAGTTGGACTTCAATATTGCAGGGTATTTCTATCGAATGTACCAATTCTCACACAACCCACACACAGAACAAACTTTCATTCAGGTTCTGTCAATCAAATTTCACTCATACAATATTGGTGAATCCAATGCATAAACTATACACAGATGAGATTGAACCTGAAACCATGCAGTGGTGAAGTAAACTTCTTAACCATACAGCCATGGCTGCAGCATCAGTTTTGATCACCAAATGAAATATAGTAGGGATGAAAGTATTTAAAGGTGTTTCAGGACTTGAAATGAAGTGAATAGTTCCCAAATTTATAATCATATAACTTTATCGAAAGTTTATAATTTTCCTTTTTTTTTTAATTCACAACATAAACCAGAAGAGAATCTATAACTAATGCTAATGTCACATATTCATTGCCTCATTGCCAGTTTCTGTTGTAAAATGTAGTAATTTTAAGAAATACATTAGCAGCAACAGCATTTTTATTGACAGCATTGGCAGCGTAATCTTTTAATGTCCATCTTCCATGCTGACAATGGTTGGTCAGTTTGACAGGATCTGATGGGTCTGAGAACAGCATTGTACACCAATGTTTGCTTCTGGCATATTTTCTACAGCTGAGTGTCCTTCTTAATGTCAACCACTTTACAAAGGATACTGGATGCTTTTTTTCACGGCACCAGCACTAGTGAGATCACCATGTAACTTGCAAGACTTAGATTCCTTTCAACTTAGTGGGGTTACAGTAAAGATGGAGGCAGCTTTATGCTAAGAGATGAGTGATTAAAGCAGCATTTCTCAACTGGGGTTCCCTAGAACTGTAGGGTTCCGCAAAAGGTCCCTAGGAGTTACACAAGAAAGAGTGAGATAAGCTAATACTAATTTCATGATCGTAATATTTCTATACATGCACAACATATTGGTTATTGTAATACAGACATTATCCTATCTAACTTATTATGATATCAAAAAGACATAACAACCACTGAAAATGAAATCCGTGTGTGTTTATCTAAAGTTGGACTTCAAATTAAATATTTGTGTTGCAAAAGACAGGCACAGGTTTCACATTAGAGAAACACGTTTCACTTTACCAAATGGCTTTGAAAGTAACATTTCTTAGTATAATTTATTGGTTCACAGTACACTTTGCCTTGATTTATCTTTTGTCTTTTCAATATTGCCAGTAAAGGATAAATAAATAATAAATTGATACACAATTATTTGTTTTCATTCCATTTACATTTATGTATTATAGGTATATGATATTGGTTACTTATGTTTATTTTTTATGTTTAAGTTTAGATTTTTTTGTGCATGAATGAAAATTCCATGATGAGGTATCATAAACAAGCAGTATGTATCTTATCAAGCATTACCAATAAATTTGACAAAGAAATATTAATTTTTTCTTAAACTAGTTATTTATTTATATATATATATATATATATATATATATATATATGTACATATGATATTTACCACGCAAACTACGATGAACAAAATATGAGAAAGATATGGTATATAATTTGTTTTGTGCAGGGGTTCCTTGAGACGTAATTTATTTTAAGGGTTATGCAAGGGTAAAAAAGTTGAGAAACACTGGATTAAAGTATGAGAGAAAAGGCCAGAGTAGAATAGGTTTCTTGCTTAAAAGAGCTTCACATTACAGAACAGAAGGTGGGGAGTGAGAAAGGAGAACAGTGAGTAGAAATTGCAAGAATGTATGGGAGAATGAGAAATGGTTAGCGATGGAGAATGGGTGAGAAGGCAATGAAGAACTGTTGTTGAGAGAAGAAGAGTAGGTGTTTTCATTCATTGACATCACCTTACATGTTTTGATTAACTCTTCACCTACAATACTCAAAGGTTTTTCAAACATCTATTTCATACATATACATACATATATATACATATATATATATATTTAAGTCACAATGGGTTCAAGTAATCTGGTAGTATTCATTAGAAAAGCTCCTTAATGTTTTATTCTACAAAACATACAGAATATATTGTACCATACAAGAGAAAACAATAAGGAGTGTATAAAGTTATAAATGATAGAGAAATAGTTTGGTGAAATTTTATTAAGCAATAAGAAAATTCAAATATCATGACAAATTGTTTCGTTACTTAAAAACATGTAAATAATTTATATTATTATATTTAATAATAGATAAATTACTTACATGTCTGCATTAATGGAAAATGCAAAACATCTTTCAAAATAATGCAAAACCTCATGCAAAAGAAAGTCTTTGCTAAATACTAAATCCTCAATGTAATGTAACAAGAACACAAACCCAAAATTTTTTTAAATTATGGAACACAATAATAATAAAATTGATATAAATTAATAAGAATTTTCTAATAAATGGAAGGAAATTTTAGTAATATAATTAAAAAGTTACTAGTAAATGTTATTAGTACAATAATATTTTATTACTAAAAATCTAGAAAATAAAAGATCATAAACATAGAAAAATACAACAACAAACAAACTACAACTAAATATTTATGAAATATAGGGACTGATATCAACTAGAAAATATGAACAATATTAAATTTTTTAATATAAGAAATTTGAAGTAAATATTTTTTTTTAATTTATAGGAAGTATGGAAGATAATGAGAATAAAATTAATATAAATTAAAGAAACAGTTTTCTAAGATGAGAAGGGAGATTTATTAAAATTTTAAGAAATAATTATTAGATAGTTTTGGTATAAAGAGAGGAAAATCATATATTTATAGAAACAGAGTTTACAAAATATAGAGTTTGATATCAACAAGAAAAATATTAAATTAAAGATTAAAAGTTCAAATATATAAGTAAATAGAGAATAGTTTATAATGTAGGATAAGATTAATATAATTTAGTATTGTAGATTAGGATAGATTGAAGCATATAAGGTAAGTATATGGAAAAACAATATTTGTCATAATATTTGAATTTTCTTATTGTTAAATAAAATTTCATCAAACTATTTCCCCCATTTATGACTACATACACACACACACTCACACACACATGTATGACAGGAAATGGAACAGAAGGGCTATCATGAAAATCAAAACCTTTCATGATGAAGAATGGACTACACCACATGGATTAGTGGCTATTAACTTCAAAGTCAGAACTAAGCAGATACAGAAACAGAAGATGATATGGAGAAGGAAGACATGGAAACTAAATAGGTTTAGAGGAATTGTAATTGATGTATATGACTGTAACGAGAAAGATTTAAGCATCTGTGGCACAGATGACAACTAGGAATTCCTATGAAATAGCCTGCTTAAGGACACAGATCAGGCATGTGGCTGGGGCAAAGTCCCAGCTGCACTGAAAGTAATACTGTGGTGGATAGGATGATAAGGGCTAAGAGACCAGCTTGGAAAACCTAGAAGGAAAGTAATATTAGGGAGAAATTATCAAATGGCTAGAAGAGCAGCTAGGCAACAGGTGTACTTGGTTATGGACAGGCCAGAAAGGAAGAGATTTACCCTGTAATGTGAAAATCAGAGGCTCAGAATTGCAAGAGAGTATGTGAGAGAGAACCAAGATATCATTGATGAGAAGTCTATTCAGAACAATGAAAACAAACTCCCCATCAATATAAAAGACAAGTAGCATTGGAAGTGTTATTATTAGAGGCTATTGAACAAGAAGAAAGCAAAGGATATAGAGAGGCTACCTCATGCTGACCCTACAAAATACAGAAGGTTGAAAGCAACATGTAAGATAAAACAATTAAGGACATGGAGAGAAGAAAAGCTGTGGGTCCATTCCATATCTCATGAGTGAGAAGGATAAAATAAGCACTGAAATTGATAGAAATGACCAAAATCTTTGAAAGTGGTGCCCCAGTATGGCCAATGTCCAATGACTGAAACCAATAAAAGAGGAATATAAGAAATATGAAAAAAAGTGTAGATCCATTGTTAAAGAATTCAAAAGTGCTCTTTTTATTCTTACACAAACCAAAGAGTTTCTAGCAATATTTTGACAACTTCAAAGGTTAATAAATTAGGCATGGCTGTGTGGTCAAGAAGCTTGCTTTGCAACCAAGAGGTATTGGGTTCAGTTCCATAGTGCAGTAGCTTGGGCAAGTGTCTTTTATTATTGCCTTTTATTATTGTCTTTTATTATTGTGAGTGAATATGGTAGACTATGTGGGAACCCATCATATATACATTAGGGTGGAGCATTTTTTCATGATTTTCAATTATGTGATAAGGGTAGTGCAGAAAAGTTGTTAATGGACATCAAAATAACTGGTGCAAAATCTTAAAACTCTGCAACAATATCTTCCATCTCCTCAAACACATCAAGAAATGGAAAAAGGGGGAAAAAATACTCTTACTTACTTATTTATTAGCTATAAAATAAAGTTTTCATTGCATCTTCTTCAGGTAGATTCTAAATGATTGTGATGAAATTATTCTAAAATACAATTGAACATGTTTTTTTTTCCTGTGACTTCATATTCTGCCTCCACAAGGAGGGATGGGGTGTATTGTAATTTACATCTACATGAAAAATTTTCTGCATTTTATAAATTACAATATTTACAATATTTTTGTATATTTTGAGGTGGTTCTGGAGACAGAAGATGAAGTCACAGAAAAAAATATGTTTAAGTCATATTTTAGAGAAATTTCATCAGAGTCATTTAAAAGTTATCCAAAGAAGATGCAATGAAAACTGTATTTTAAAGCTAATAAGTAGAGGCGTTTTTTCTCCACATTTTCCATTTTTTGATGCATTTGTGGAGACAAGATATTGTTGCTGAGTTCTAAGGTTTTACGCCAGTTATTTTGATACCCATTCACAACTTTGCCACACTACCTCTATATCAAAATTGAAAATCGTGAAAAAGCCCTCCACCCTAATATGTGTGTGTGTGTGTGAGTGAGTGTCTTTGAGTTTGTTTTTCCCTCACACTACTTGACAACCAGTATTGGCTTGTTTATGTCACCATAACTTAGCAGTTCAGCAAAAGAGGCTGATAGAATATACTTTCAAAAATAAGTACTGGGTTTGATTTGTTTAACTAAACCTTTTAAGGTGGTGCTCCTTAATGATTGAAACCAGTAAAAGATAAAAGATAGAATTCCGTTTTAACTGTAATCTTAAAAAAAAAACCATCGATCAACATTCTTTTCTTTCAAAATTATATGAAGACACATTTTATCTTTCTTATATTTTCCACTGATATATTTACATTTAATCTTTTTTCAATATACTCACAAAATAGATTTCCTGTTATATAACTGGTATATGTAGATTTGGAGTTTCTAGTACATGCTTTCATGAAACTAGAGATACACAATGAAAAAACTCTTGGAGAAATTTTAATTATTTAGATCTGATGCATAAAATAATTGGTCATTGATATCATTAGAATTACACACAGTGATTTGTTAAATTGGCATAAAGACATTGTTTGTAGGAGAGAGGGGTATAGTCAATGGAATTAACCTCAGTCTGGTACATATTTTATTGACTTCAGATGGAAGAAAAACAAAGTCAGTTCTGGCACTCTGAGAGAATTAGAAATATGAATGCTGATGAATAAGATTAAATACTGCAAGACATTTAGTCCTGCAATTTATCCCTTTTGCAATTCTAACACCTTATAGTATGGTGCTGCTATATTTTGAGGAATTGAAAGGACCTTTGTCATTGAATATTCAGAAATATAGTTGTCTATGATTACCATCTAATACTAAAGTGGATTCTTTGATGTTTTTGACACGATATTTAGTTTTCTCTTTTAGCCAGCACAACTAAAATCATGCTTGAGCATTGGCTAAGTGCTGATACTTTTAAAAACATCAATTATATTATCAGAGGATCAAGAAACTTCCTCAAGCTATTTTCATTAGTGTCGTTAATGATGTAAGTGAACCATATTTAACATTGATTTATCTTTACCGTGAATAAGAAAGTAGGGAGTTGGCAAATGGGCAGAGTACCTTGCAGTATTTATTTACATGTCTTTATATTTTGGATTCACACCCATAGGGGTCAACTTTGCTTTCGTCCTTCCAAGGTTGATAAAATAAAGTACCAGTGAAGTCAATTGAAGTCAGTCTAATCAACTATACCTTCATCCAAAATGTGTGGTCTTGTGCCTCTGTTAGAAATCCTTATGAATAACAACAATAAGGAGGTGGATTGGCAGAAATAGTAGAGAGGCATCACACAATGCTTTGTGGCATTTAGCTATGTCACCTTAAGTCTTGAGATCAAATCCCTCCAGGGTTGTCTTTGCTTTCCATCCTTTCAGGGGCTGATAGGTATGAACCAATGAGACTGATTACATCAATTACACTCCTCCTAAAAAAATGTGTGGCCTTATAATAAAAAGAATATTCAAAATAAACATTCTAGACATTTCCAAAACTGCCCTTATTTATTATGGCTTCAAAATTATAACCCATGTTAGCTTTTACTTTCAATTCAATCCCATTGTATTGAGACTAGTAACATACTAGTACCTATTTTATTAATTTTCAAATGAATGAGCAGTAAAGTTCGCTAAAATGGTAACTTAATTACAAACAGTGAGATTCTGAACTTTAAAAAAATGCATGTGAAGAAATAACATTAAAACAATAGTTGATTTATCAATATTGGGTTCTTGAACTCTCAAGATTTACACCAAACTCTATAACTTACAACTGCCAGGCATATGTATGACAGCTTCCAGAAATGTATGTCAGACCCTGGCATCCTTTCCTGAGAGAGAAAAATCTATGATTTCCTTTGATGCTACAGAGTCCAAATATTGGTTTCAAAGTTTGGTACAAGGTCAACAATTTCAGGGGAGGGGTAAGTTGATTGTATCAACCCCAGTGTTCAACTGGTACTTATTTTATTGACACCAAAAGGACAAAAGGCAAAGTCGGCCTCAGTGGAATTTGAACTCAGAATGTAAGGACAGATGAAATGCAGCAAAGCATTTTGCCTGGTGTGCTAGCAATTCTGCTAGCTTGCTGCCCACAGGGTCCAAATATTATGAACCTTCATACCTCAAAGAATCATTGATCATATCCTTAGGTTTTAAGTCAAACAAATAGCTTGTAAAAACTACTTAAGTCAAAATTTTGAAGCCATAATTAACACCTGTTTTGAACATGTCACATATTTTCAATTTACTAATGTGAAATAAATTTATTATAGCTAAAATTATTCCAATGAAATTAAAAATAAACCTAACAGTTAACTATAACCTTCATTTTTAAAAAATGAGTTGAGGGAAATAACTTAAACAGGTCAATGGCATGAATAAATTAAGGAGAAATATACTGATTGGCATATGCAGGCAAATTATTAATTGGAATTTTCATTTTAGCTGGAGAATAAACATCAAAACCTGTGATTTAAAAAAGAAAAAAACTAGGCATCCTCAAAAACATGCTTTAGAGAAAATGTGATTGTTGTTGTGGGCACAGGGAAAAACTAACAATCATGCCTTAACCTTATTTGACCTCATTTGCTTAAATTTGATAAAACTTTATGGTTTGATCAATGGGGAGATCCTTCTTAATTAAACACAAGAGTTTTCTTCCAGTGCATTTAACTTTTAATCAACTACTTTTGTTATAGTAATTATACCATATAAGCATTACTTTATTGACCCTCCCAAAATAAAAAAAAAATCAGTAACCTCATCTGTATTTGAATACAAAAACACTAAAGCACTAAAATGTGATCCCATAATAGTAGTGCTAAATATGACATATATAGGGTGTTCCAAAAGTCATTAATGGGTTTCAATTTCTAATAACTTCCTTAACTTTACAAATAAATGCATGAAATTTTGATAGAATATAAAGGACATAATGGAAATTAATATGCACAAGTCAAATTTTGCAAAACCACTACATTACTTATGAAAAATGACATCGCTTAAATGGCAGCCATTTCTGGCTTTGCATGCCCATCCAAAACTTGCACCATAACACTCTCAAGAGTTTCAGACCCCTCTTCTCTGATTTCTCTATTGATGTTCTCCTTCAGTTACACCAGGGTCACTGGTTTGTTGACATAAACTCTCTCTTTCAGATATCCATGATTGAGACCTTTTTGTGCCCAGCCATTCAAAGTAGACCTCACACATGGTTTCAGCAAGATGGGGCAACTGCTCATACCACAAGAGAAACAATGCAGTTGCTATAGCAGTGCTTTGGAGAGAGAATAATTTTCCACAACAGCAATGTCAACTAGCTTTCACAGATTTTTTGCTGTGGGGATACCTGAAAGAGAGGGTTTATGTCAACATAGCAGAGACCCTGGTGCAACTGAAGGAGAACATCAATAGAAAAATCAGCGAAGTGGAGGTCTGAAACTCTTGAGGGTGTTATGGTGCAAGTTTTGGAATGAGCATGGGCATACGAAACCAAAAATGGCTGTCATTTAAGCGATGTCATTTTTGATAGGTGATGTAGTGGTGTTTCAAAATTTGACTTGTGAATATTAATTTCCATCATGTCCTTTATATTGTATCAAGATTTCATGCATTTATATGTAAAGTTAAGGAAGTTATTAGAAATTGAAACCTATCAGTGACTTTTGGAACACCCTATACACATTATATATATATATGGACATCTTGTCAGACTCTAATGTCAATGGATGTATACCTCTTATGCCCATTGCCATTAGAGTCTGACAAGTCGTCCATAAAGCTAAGCGCTTGATAGATATGAAACCATTGGTCACTCTATGACTGGACATATACTTAACTGCATATAAATACATTACTGCTCAATGCTTTAGACTGTGGTTTTTTTTTTTTCAGATATATGATACACTGACTCTATATATATATATATATATATATATATATATATATATATATATATATACATACACACACACACAAGGTGGAGGCTGAAAAGTTCCTGGCTTTGGGTAAAAGAAAATACAGGAGAATCAGTTAATTATAATTTTACTCAATATATTCCCCTCTCAGATTCACAAACTTATTGCAGTGGTCCTTCAGTTTTTCCAAGCACTGTAAAAGAACTCAGAAGGTTGGGCCTCCAACCAGGCCTTTTGCAACACCCTTAAAGTCAAGAACTTTACAGCACCTCCTTGTATGTATGTATATATATATATATATATATATAAATATTAGAAAAGGATCTGCAAAAAGATGATATTCATTTTCCATTAACTTTTAAAAGGTTTTGTCTAGAGAAAGGGACATAGCTTTCACAGGTTCTCGAAGACCAGTGAGATTGATGCACTTGATTACTTTCTTGAACAACTACAACAAAGAATGTAAGTTCTCCAAATTCAAGCATTTGAGTTGGTATGTAAGACTAAAAGTGAAAATTGTTGTTGTTTTTATTTAACTTCACATCAGGCATGACTGAGCAGATCTGTGATCATTCCATCTTTTGTTTTAAGGACCACAGTTATCCTTCTTACATATGTCCTCTTTTATCTTCAAGGCAGTAAGATGTGATCTGAGGAAGATCTCACTGCAATTTCTTGCAGGTTGTGAGACTGTGCAGAGAACCATTTCATTGGCTTCAATGAACTGAAAACTGCCTTTCTTGTTTCATTAGTTTACTCTGGAAATGGTGGGGAAGTATCCATGACCTTCGCAAGCCTTCTGGGATCATTGAGACTGATGCCATTAATATTCCAACTGCGAAAGATGTACAGGAAAAGAATTCCAGTGTATTGGCATTCTGGGAAGGAAGAGTTATGGATAGTGGCTAGTGAGGAATGGAAGTTGGACACTATAAGAGTGAAGGGAGGAGTGGAGGATGAATAGAGGATACCTGGGTGGAGGTGATACAAGATCACCTAATGCTGAGGAGCAGAAGCCATAAAAAAAATTGAGAGAGGAGACAGCACATCCATGGTCGAAAAACTGGACTGCATCTGTGAGTGACTTTATACCATTCAGTTATGTGGTGTATTATTGGATGTTATCCAACATATTTGTGCTACACCAACCCAGCTGAGACACATTACCAGTAGTTTACAACCAAGTAAATGATGATTATTTTATTTTATTTTAATTAGCTAGGCCAGGAATGATTTCATTTGGAATAATTAAATTCCTGGAGAGATTAATGCATTAAATGAGTTGAGTTGAAGCAGGTTTATAATAATAAGCTTAGAAGAGCATTTGTATTATATGGTTTTAAGATATATTATCAATGGGTTAGCTCTATAACAGATGCAAGTAGAAGTCTAACCCACAATAAATTTGTATTTTATTTCGAGACAGTAGTCAGTAACTGAGATACTTTCTAGCTCTGAAGAAGAAATCCGATCTTCCTAAAGTAACTGCCATTTAATGAAGATTCATTATCACAGGAAATGTGTCGAAGCCGACAGGAAGCGTCGATGCTTCCTAGGTCTAAACAGCGGTGGTGTAATCCCCTACTGTCACGTTAAATTGACAGTATACAACCATTCTATCGCCCCACCACCGTACATATCTCTATGAGATATTTAGAAATTTAATATTTCTGATTATCACAAAGAAAATATGAAAAACTGGAGCTGATTGAAATTAAATATTTCAACTAAATATATGAAAGCAATAAGTAGAAGAATGTTACTACCACTTAGCAGTGTGGCCAAGAGAGACTGATAGAATAATTACAGACTTATAGTAAGTACTGGAGCTAATTTGTTTAACTAAAAACTCACATGTGGTACTCCAGTATGGCCACAATCTAATGACTGAAACAAATAAAGGAGAGAAAGCGTTTCAATTTTTAACATGCATATGTATTATTCTTCACTCTCACTTTATGCCAAGCATATTTAGCTTCTTAAAAAAACGCACACAAGATTAAGTTAGTCTATTCCATTTCTAACACTGCACCAACATAAAATTATATAACATACCTCCATTGTAAGAATATCAGGTTTAGCAGTAACTCCATATGGTTTCAGATCCAAATCACCAATACTCCTTGTCATGGCTAAACGGCCATTGACATGTGATCGTCCTAAACTGTTCAAAGAAATGAAACCGCCACATTTTTTGATGCGAGAAGCTTCTTCCTCAACTTCAGGATCATGGTCTTGAGTCAGACGAACTGCTTTTCCCTGTCGGCAAAGAATAGCACAACTGTCGCCAACATGTCCTATCACCAATCCAACACTGTTTTTCAGTAAACATACAGTAGCTGTTGTCCCACAATGGAAATTGGAAGAACCTACAAGAATACATAACATTAAAATAAACAATAATTATAAAAAACACCAAAGGCTGAAATTACAAATGACACCTAAGTATTAACCTATTTTATGGTAATCATGAAAATTATACCAACCATGGCTGTGTGGTTAAGATGTTTACTTTGCATCTACATGGCTTCAGGTTCAATCCTACTGTACAGCACCTTGGGCAAATGTCTTCTACTAGAAGCTGGAGCTGGTCAATGCCTTATGAATGAATTTGGTAGATGGAAAGTGTGGAAACCTGTTATGTGTGTGTGTGTATATATATACATATATATATATTTATTGGCTGTTGCCAGCCTCGTCTGGCCTCCGTGCTGGTGGCACATAAAAAGCATCATCCGATCATGGCCGTTTGCCAGCCTCGTCTGGCACCTGTGCCGGTGGCACGTAAAAAGCACCCACTACACTCATGGAGTGGTTGGCGTTAAGAAGGGCATCCAGCCATAGAAACATTGCCAGATCAGACTGGGCCTGGTGCAGCCTTCTGGCTTCCCAGACCCCAGTTGAACCATCCAACCCATGCCAGCATGGAAAGCGGACGCTAAACGATGATAATGATGATGATATATATATTTATATGTGTGTGTCTTTGTCTCTCTCCAACACTGCTTGACAACCAGTGTTGGTTTGTTTACATCCCTAAAGCTTAGCAGTTCAGCCTAAGAGACTGATAGAATAAGTATCAGACATAAAAATAACTATTGAGGCTAATTTTTTCAACTAAAACTCTTCAAGGTAATGTCCCAGAACAAAGATAGTAGTCTTATGGTCCAAGAAAGAGGTTGTGCAATTTTTTGCTGGACACCTGCATAAATGATTTGTTTATAGTGACTAAATGCATGTGCTGCACATTGGCGGCTCACTCTTTCCATCAAATCGGTGTTGCTTGAACAGTTGCACAGCACACAACACATCAGGTGCTGGAATGATTGCAGAGCAACACGAAATGTAGTGTTTTGCTCAAGAACACAAAGCACTACCTGGTCCAGGAATTGAAACCATGACTTTGCAATTGAGAATGCAACACTCTAACCACCAAACCATGCACCCTCGACAATGCCCCAGTATGGGCACAGTTCAATGACAGAAACAAGTAAAATATAAAAGATATACCTTCAAAAATTTGTTCATTTGTTTTGTAGATCAGACAGATCATTTGCAAATTACAAATATCTTAATCTTATCATATATGCGTAGGAGTGGCTGTGTGGTAAGTAGCTTGGTTACCAGCCACATGGTTCAAGGTTCAGTCCCACTGCGTGGCACCTTGGGCAAGTGTCTTCTACTATAGCCTCGGACTGACCAAAGCCTTGTGAGTGGATTTGGTAGACGGAAACTGAAAGAAGCCCGTCGTATATATGTATATATATATGTGTGTGTTTGTGTGTCTGTTTGTCCTCCCAACATCGCTTGACAACTGATGCTGGTGTGTCTACGTCCCCGTAACTTAGCGGTTTGGCAAAAGAGAACTGATAGAATAAGTACTAGGCTTACAAAGAATAAGTCCTGGGGTCGATTTGCTCGACTAAAGATGGTGCTCCAGCATGGCCACAGTCAAATGACTGAAACAAGTACAAAGAGAGAAAGAGAAAGAGATACCTTTTGTACTTTAACTATTAATTTGAACTCTTTCACATCAGCCTCAAACGTGTTAGTCCAAGTTTTCTTTGTCCATACTATTCTGATATATATATATCCATACTCGCATAGCTATGTTGTTATGAAGCTTGTTTTGCTGTCATATGGTTTTGGGTTCAGTCCCACAGCATGGCATCTTTGGCAAGTATCTTCTACTATAGCCTAGGGGCAAACAAAGCTTTGTGAGTGAATTGGTAGACAAAAACTGAAAGAATCCTGTGTGTGTGTGCGTGTATGTGTGTGTGTGTGTGTGTGTCTTTGTCTAGACATCACATTACTGTTGTAAGTGAGCATTATCATTGCATAGACAAGGTTGTTCCTTTCCAGTCTTCCATGAAAAATATGTCTGAGCATGGGGAAATATTATCATGCTTGGAAACAAGCAAAGGTTGGTGACAGGAAGAGTATCTGGCTGTATAAAATTTACCTCAACATATTTCATCTGACCCATGCAAGCAAGGAAAAGTGGATGTTAAATGATGATGATGTTGATGATGATTTGATAGCCTACATCTTTTACTCATTTTTTAATAATATATCCATACCAATTACATCTCTTTGAAAAACAATATCTAAGCTTGCCTGGACAGTCTAACAATGCAGTTGTCACTATATGTCCCAAGCTAAACTTAATTTCATGCTTTCATAGCTTTATTTAATTCGGTGTTATACTAAGCTTTGAAAGAATGAGACACCAAATATATGTTGACCCACTAATCTGATATACAGTCTTTAACTGTTAAACTAATCATGACCACCATCATCATTTTGACATCCACTTTTCTATGTTTACATGGATCAAACAAAAATCATTAACATAGGTTCCCTACAGCCTGATGTCCTTCCTGTTTCCAGCCTTCACCTGTTTCCAAGCAAGGTAATATTCTTTAATAGCTTCACATGTATATTTCCACAGAAGATTGGTAATGAAATATTCTCATTTACAACTACTGCATCATGTCAGGACAAGGAGATACATACACACACATATGATGGGCTTCTTTCAGTTTTGGTCAACCAAATTCGCTCACAATGCTTTGGTGAACCCATGATAAGAGTAGAAGACACTTTCTTAAGGTGTCACAAAACCAGGTTGTTAGGAAGCACAGCCCATATACCTGTACTCACCTCCAATATATACAAGAGCTCATGACCCATAAAACAATATATTTTTCAGATACCATTTGATCTACTCTTCAATAAAAAAAAAAAACATTTTTGGCCAACATGAGCAAATATCTAAATATTCCTCTAATAACAATGAATAACAGCATTAAGTTATTTCATTGTAAAGACCACACAAAATGTAAAGACAGTGAAATACTGACTCTCATCACCCCACAAAAAAAAACTATAATAATTGCATTCCAAAGAAGAATTATTCCCAATTAATTAAAAAAGAAAGTGAGCAAAACATACGTGAGAAAAGTAAATAACGGGCAAGTTGGTTGTTGACATCTATAAATGATTGCTTAATAACTTCTTCCAGATCATCAGTTTGGTTCAACCAAAACAAAATGCTCTTCTTCATCTTTTGATTGACAAAATCAACAGCTTCTGTACCCGCATGTCCGTCAAACATTCCAAAATAGAGAAGATTGGGAGAAAGTTCTTCAACAGCATAGCGATCTTCATTAACTTTACGCCGTCCTAACAGTGTAGCACTTCCAATTTCTGTCAATGGAATTTTGGGAATAATCTTGCCTCGTTCAATACTTTCTTCATAGTGAATTGGTAACTCAAGACGACTATTCCAACAGCCAAGGGTGTCAAAGTTAATTCCAGCTTGTCGACTACCTTTGTTCTCAGGATCAGATAGAAACCTATAGTTTTTTGAAGAAGTGTGGTAGAATTTCTGTTTTAATTGAGTTACAGTTGGCTTCTGAGAAATTAAAAGCCATTGAGCCTTGATCAAAGAGGCTAGTTGAGCAGGTTGTCTTGAGATAAGCATCCAAGAAGTTTCAAATAGCAGTAATAATTTCTTCTGAAATAGAGGGAAAAAGAAGCATTTTATTAATGTACAACTGAAGGCTCTCTTAATATATAAAAAGAAAACCCTTTTCCAAAGATTTTTTGAGAAAGTAACGGTCTCTTTTTGTGTTGAATCAAGCTCAAATGCGGTTAAATTGGAGTACTATTCATATATCTGAGGCAATACTACTGCACCATATACAAGTAGTTTGTACAGCACTGCCACCACTAACTCCACCAAAACAAAAACAAAAATTATCTGACTGAATAATAGGGATTTGTTCACCAACACACTACAACCCCTAGCAGACAATTATGCAATTTTTAGTAAATGAGAGAGCTTCAATACTGGCACTCAAACTGTAAGAAATAGCAGCCAAATAGCCCTCAAATCATACCTTACCATCTTTAAAAAAAAGGACCCATTAGATAATGTAGTCTAAAATTAGATAAACTATGTTTGAAACAAAGACATAACAATTGTGACAAATATGTCTCTGATGAAAGGAACTTCTAAATCAGCTTGAGCCTGAAGTTATACAACAATCATGTTGTTCCTTTTCCATGTTTCCTCTACTACTACAACAATTTATTTTTTACTCCTCTTGGCAAGAAAGTTACATCTCATTCCTGCCCAACATCACCTAATTAATACAGAGTTTTCATCAAATCTCAAACCTTGAAACTAACAGTTTCCCCAATCTTTCTTCTCAAAACCAGAGCTCTTTGACATTCTTCTTCTGCCCACATATTTTCTCCATAGACATCAACTTCTTCAATCTGGGGGTGGTCTGCAGCCCTCATGTTCATGGGTAAAGCCCCTCAATATTCCTCAGGGCTAGTCTCTAATCTAGTCATTAGAAACATACCACAGTTTAAATCATCTCTAAAATCTACCCTAAAGTCCAACCCCTCCTCAAAGCGTTAGGGATGGTGTAAACGGGCAGTGTCAGAGCTATGCCGTTGGGAACTTCGGTTCCTGGTAGGGCCACCCAAGGCGGATTGGTCTGGCACTGAGTGGTATTAGGGTCGCAGCCTGGCCAATGGGGCTCTGGTGAAAATTCCAAGAGGCGTCTGATCGGCAGCTTCGCGGTCGTTCTGTCCCTGCATCTGTGGAGACTCCACGGCAAACAGGGCATCCCGTCACTCGGGACGTGCATGCAGGATGTCCAGGACCACTTGTGAATTCAATATTCCCACGAAACCTCTTCTATGAGAGAAGAAGCCAGCTCAACCCGCCCTGGGTGAACGCCGTCACAAGTAAAAAGTAAGCCATCTCTAAAATGGGTAACCTCTCTGACCCTACCAACTATCAAATATGTCAGTCTCACTTCCAACATCTCAAAAGTGATAGAGACAATCACAAACACCTTCAATACCATAAGTTTCATTTCTTCTTCAATGAGTACCAATATGGCTTCCATAAATCCAGATCTACATGGAACTCACATTTATATGTCCCTAACTCTTAACCCTTTCGTTACTGTATTTATTTTAAGATGCTCTGTGTTTCTTTCAATTATTTAAAATATAACAAAGAATTTAGTAAAATAACCTAGTTATCATTAAGCTAGTGTTAGGAATATAAATTGCGACTAAGGTTTGGTGGTATATTTTGATGCAAAACTTATGAAAACAAGACATTTGTACTACAGAGCCAGTTGGTAACGAAAGGGTTAAGAAACTTAGCAAAAGCAATACCAGCACTTGAAATCAGTAAAGCATTTGTGTTTAGCATGAAAATCTCAGGGCTAAATTAACTGCCTATAGCTTTAACTGTTACCCATCTCCTGAGTTGAAAGCTTCCAGTTATATCAAATCCCGTTGCAGCATGCACTGATGGAGTTCTTTCAAACTAAAACTCTATAAACTTGGGCATGCTCCAAGGTTAGATTATGTTGCATGCACACCTTTTCTTGTATATTAAATCTAAAACTATAAACTTGGGTAATTTCCACTGTGAAAGAATGTGATTCTACTTGCTGAACAATGGTTTTGCATTTTGGCACAAAGCCAGCAAATGGGTTGGTTAATTACATTGACTCTATGTTCAACTGGAACTTATTTTATCGATCCCAAAAGGATGAAAGGTAAAGTTGATTTCAGCAGTATTTGAAGATAGAATGTAAGGAACCAGAAGAAATGCCGCTAAGTATTTTTTTCTCGTGCTCTAAAAAATATGCCAGCTTGCTGCCATCTACTAATTGAATAATAAACAATAGATAGTGTATCATCTCTTTGTCTTCATTTATTTTTATCTTAAAGATGCTGATTAGTAAAAGGAGGACATAATAGACTGAACCAACTTCAGCATATTACTGATACTCAATCCCAGAAAATTTGAACTGAGATTCTTTTTCCTTTTTCTTTTTTTAAAAGATGAAACTGAATACTGGAATACATTTAGTCTGACACTCTAGTGTTTCTGCTGTCCATCACTGCTGCAATAATTCTTGTTGATTTTATAGATCATATCAAAAATCAATATCTTTTGATTTGAAAGTCTAGAAATGCTTACTAAAATAAAGAATTCCAACTTAATTTCAAAACAGTTATATAGTTTAATTCAAATTATTGGAACAATTGTGAATATCACTATTCTGTATGTAAAATTGTTAGTCTTTTTCTTTTTTTATTTCTTATTTTTGGAAGGAGAAATCGAAAAGTCCAAGATTTTCGTAAACACGATAATTTAAACCAGTTAACAAAGATTACCAGCATTCTTCAAAAATTAGCCACGTCTAAAACCGGACGGGGAAATCTAACAGATAAATAATTGGACTTTATAACCAAACAACTCATGCATTTAAACAGCAAAATTTGCAACAAAATTTCAGAGTAACCTGCAATTCGCATACGAACGTTTGCAATTATGTTAAAATAGTAAGAAGATATATTTTAAAATGAATTATCTCCAATTCGAAAGAATGTCAAATCTTCTGTTTCCACACATCAATCACACACAACTGTTCTTATTTGCAAACTAAACTACATTCGAACTTACGTGAAATTGCTAAGGTACTTATCATTATTATTATTGGCTGAAAGCTCACACACCTCCTGTTTCACCTCTCTCTCTCTCCCTCTCTCAATTCAGCTTCTTTCCATCCCTTTCTAACCATTATTTTTTTCTTTCTTTCTTTGTCACTGCTCTTTTTCTCATTATTCTTCTTCGTATTCTCCATCAAACTGTCAAACTGTAAATATTCCATCTATACTTCAACACGGATATTTCTGATAAACGTAATGCGTAGATTTGCTTCCATGTCTGTCTTCTCAAGTATCCACGTGACAAGTGTTTCACATTTTCCAGCAGAATTTATTTCTTAATACTATACGTACATACAGTTTACCAACTTCCATACACACATACCTTCCTCTAACAGCAAACAGACTACCAACTTCCATGCACGTATACCTTTCTATTACATCATCTTGTCTACATTCTCCTTAATATAAATGTTATTTTTACTTCTAAGTTATAATGGGGAATACGTTGCATAATTTTTGAGTAATTTTACAGACACCTTAAGTTTTTTTAATGCTTGAAGATCATGGCCACATTTCCTGCATATATGGATAGGTAGATAGATAGATAGATAGATATATAGATGGATGGAAAGAAAGATAGATGGATAGAGGGGGTGTTATTTATAACATTAACTCCAAGCTGAATGAAGAACTTAACGCATTAAAGGCGGGGAATTTACAAATATATATATAAATTAATAAAAATCGATTGCAACCAACGATTATTTTTTATGTGCGTGCGCGTGTGTGTATGTGTGTAATAATTATTATGAATATTTATGTTGTTTATAACGATTTTATGAACATTATCATAACAGTAATGAATGTCCAAATAACAAATATCATCTGTTAGTATATAAGAATTTAACAAGATTTATCTCTTCGATAACACATTAACTGCTGTTGAGAAAAATTCGACACCACTTGTACTAAATATATAATTAGAATAATTTCATACAAACACGAAAGAACTGATTGAAATGAAACGATCCACTACGATTTTAAAATCGTATCAATTACAACGTTTGAGAATAAGCAATAAAATGTTAAATACTGATGAAAAACAATTTACAATAAATTATTACCTTGAATCAGCAGCTTAGAGGGAAATGTAGATAGTTTACAAGTACAACCTTTTTCTCTGTCTTCAGTTTTCTTTGTGTAGTGACGGTGTAGTCAAGGAAGATCGTGACGTGGTGTACAGATTAAATTGGTTTTCTTGTTTGTAACCAACGAATTAATTTCTTAGAGCCACAAAAATACCAAACAACACTATGAGAATTCCAGTAAACGACTAATGAGATTTATGAAACGTCACTCAGAGACCTTCTCCTGTAAGGGAGGTTACTCATTCCCTCCAACTTACACTTTACCATTGACGTCGTGTCAAGGACACAATAGACTAGTTCTTCTGGAAGAGATAAATACCCGCCTGTCGTCAACAAATCTTTTATTATTGCCTCCTCTGTGTTCGGCCCTGCGTGGCTTAATAAAGAAATCTATCTTTTATCTTTTACTTGTTTCGTCATAATAATAATAATAATAATTCGTTCGTTTATTGGCCACAAGGGCTAACAAAAATCGATTAAAACATAAAGGGACAAAACGCAGGACGAAAGTTATAAAGGGTTTTGTCCGTTTGAAAAAGTCCGTGTACAAAAGCAGGATAACAACGAAATGTAAGTAACAATTAAAACTCCCAATAGGGGGAGGCGCTTCGAAAGGTTACTCGTGGAAAAAACCCATAAAAGATAATGAAATTATTGTATACAGTGCTCAGGTGCACCACAACTTGTCAAAAGTGCGTATAAAGCATATGCAGTAATGTTCAAATGTCTGTGTATGAGTCAGATATATGCTTGCGTGTGTATGGAGGGGAGAAAATCAGGTGTAGTGTTGGCGAATCTCAGGAAGCATAGAAGTTTTGAAAGATGCAGTGCTTCGACAACTAACAACTGATGCCGGCAGTTTGTTCCATACTTCAGCAACTCTTAGCGGACTGCAGCCATGCTGTAGCACCACTTTGAAGAATTTTTGGTCGAACGAACTGAGCCCAGAACTTTTCTGTTTAAGCTTGGTGCTTATTCTGTCGAATCCTTTTTACCGAACCGCAAACTTACGGGGACGTAAACGACGGTTGTGAAACGATGGCGAGGGACCCAAACACACACACACACGACGGGTTTCTTTCAGTTTCTACCAAATCAGGATTTTATCGGTTTGGACGGCAGTTTTTTCTAGCGGTGTCTTATGTAATTGTCACCCATAATTATGACCCTAGTATCGATCTATTGCATTTCAATCTGTTTTAGGGTTAGGGGTGGGGGGAAGGGTATCTTTTTTTTCTTCAGAAATCTAAATAAACCCAATCTGTTTCTTAAACGAGGGACATATTCATACGGCACCTCATTAGACGTCATTGATTGGTTGAAATTGCAGAAATTGAAGAAAAAACAACAACAAATATCTTACAAACTATAGAATTTTCTCAATAAAGCCAAGAGAAAAAGATGTTTTATAAACACATTCTACCAGTATACGAAGTTTAAAAGTGTTTAGTTACGTGGAAATTATTTTAATAAACTGCCGGTCAAACCGAAAAGATCCCCAAATCCATTCACAAGACTTTGGTCAGCCCGAAGCTATAGTAGAAGACACTTACCTAAGGTGTCACACAGTGGGACTGAATCCGGAACTATGTGGCTGCGAAGCCAGCTTCCATACAGCCACGCTTGCACCTATTATCTTTTTCTTGTTTCAGTCATTAGATTAGGGCCATGCTAAAGCACCACCTTGAACGATCTTTGTCGAACAAACCGACCCCAGTACTTACTTTTTAATAACACTGGTACATATTCTATCGGTCTCCTTTGTCGAACTGCTAGGTTACGATGACAAACATTCAAACACCAGTTGTCAAGCGAGGGGGGGGGGCACAGACTCAGACACACACACACATACACATGCACACACACACACACACACACATGGATGGATGGATGGATGGACGAACGGACGGACGGACGGACGGACGGACGGACAGACGGATGGACGGGCGGGCGGGCTTCTTTCAGTTTCTGTCAACCAAATCTGCTCACAAGGCTTTGGTCAGACCAAAGCTATATTCGAAAACACTTTGCCCAAGGTGTCATACAGTGGGACTGACTCTGGAACCATGTGGTTTGGAAGCAAGCTTCACACTACACAGCCACACCTGCACCTATTAAGGATTTTTTTTTTTTTTTGGCACCTTCTTTATTCATGAGAAGGCAAAACAGAATTTTCATCCATATAATTTTTTCTTCTCTTGGTTTTGGACAATTTTGAAAAAGCTGAAACATTACAGTTCACTCTCTTTCCAATCCTCATAAGCACTGTATCAGAAAGTATAGATCCAGTAATTTTTTAAATTCTGAATGGTCACAGCTGGATTATCTCGGGATTAAGAACAATACATTAAGACAACCAACAAATATAATCATCTTGAAAAATATCTAGGACTTAAGTTCATTTTTGCTTTATCTTTTTGGCAAGATGACAAAAGACCAAGATATCCGGTGCCTTACAGTACTCAAGAAAACCCATCCTCTACAACAGAAGAACTAAGGCTACATCCCCTAGTGAAGAAGATTGGCTTGTGAGAGTCCTATGTCTGTGCCATGTAAAAGCACTCATGCTGGTGCCACGTTAAAAGCATCCAGCCCACACTGTAAAGTGGTTGGTGCCAGGAAGGGCATCCAGTTGTAGAAACCAAGCCAAATCAGACTGGAACCTGGTGCAGTTCTCCAGCTTTCAAGCTCAAGTCAAATCGTCCAACCCATGCCAGCATGGAAAGCAGACATTAAAGGATGATTATATTATATTATAAATCAGCAATTATGTATATAACTTGGCAATTTCTAACTCACCTCAAAAACTCACAGTACATTTACAGAGCATACATAACATGGTGACAGAAAACATCAGCTTTAGCTGTTTTAGCTATATTCTTAAATTTACAGTGAAAACAAGACAAGATTTTGTGATTGTTATATATTTTCTCAAGGGTGTGTTATCAAAAATACTTTCAGTCTTTAATTAAAATCAATCCAATGGATTGGGAACTTATCTTTTATTCTAATTATGTGTTTTATTTTTTAGGGAAGAGGTCAGTTTGGGAAAATCTATTGGAATGCATATTTAATGGCCCCAAAACTCCAGTTTATAAAATAAACTTTGACAAGTATAATAAAAGGCTGAGTTGACAAAATAAAATAGAATGTACACTATTTAATGTTATGTCACATCAAGGTAAATTGTTTTACTTAACCCTGAGTTGATTCTTGCTTCAAATCTACAAGAAATAAACATAATCATAATTAGATAATTAGAAAGTCATCAATAGATTCAACAGCCTGTCTCTTCTGCTGACTTTTAAACCATGGTTGTAATCACACACCTGTCCACTTAAGAAGATTACATTTATCAGAAAATGATGTTTGAAAATTCATTTCTAATCTTGTTCAGCTTTGTTGCATTTCCACAGTTATCATAGGCAATGCTAAGGTCTCTCTCTGTTACAAGAAAACCTAGTCTTTTACTATTGATTTCATTTGACTGACATCAAAGCCTAAAGTTTTTCAGGAAGTGAATGCAACTAAACTGGTTCCAGTATATTTTACTTAATCATTCTTCAAGTAGTGAAAGACAGAATCATAGTAGACAGGAATTAGACACAAAACCAGGAAGTAGTAAACTAAAGATATTAAAGAAATATTAAATATTGATTCCGTAATTTTACAAACATTGTCATCAGTGGTTAGAGCAGCGGACTCACGGTCGAGGGATCGCAGGTTCGAATCTCAGACTAGGCGAAGCGTGTGTTTATGAGCGAAATACCTAAGCTCCACGCAGCTCCAGCAGAAGGTGATGGCAAACTTCTACTGACTCTTTCGCCACAACTTTCTCTCACTCTTTCCTCCTGCATCTTGCAGCTCACCTGCGACGGACCAGTGTCCCATCCAGGTGGGGAACCTATATACGCCAAGGAAACCGGGAAACTGGCTCTTATAAGCCAGGCATGGCTCGAGAAGGAACAAACATATAAACATTGTCACCAGATGATGCAGTAGTAGAATCAGTGGAGCACTGGAATACCTTGTGGTATTCGATTACATCCTTTACATATTGAGTTCAAATCTTACCAAGCTTAACTTTGCTTTTCAGTCTTATGAAGTACCTTGACACTGACCCCAGTTCAATATGTGCATGTGTGTTTGTGAGTACCCATGTCTTGATATTCTCTGACAGTTGTAAGTGAGCATGTAAGTTGTTGTTCATTGAAATTCTCCCACGGAAAACATGTTTGGTCATGAAAAAAATACTGTCGCTTAGAAACAAGTAAAGATTGTTGACATAGTCCACATTTTCTCCATTGATTCTTTCATCATCGTCGTCGTTGTTGTTGTCATCATTGTCATCATCAGCACCGTCATCATCATCATCATTATTGTTGTCATCATCATCATCATCTTCATCATCTTTTAATGTTCATGTTCCCTGCTGGCATGTGTTGGATGATTCAACAAGATCCAACTAGCCCAAGGGCTGTGTTGCTCTCTATGATCTACTTGGCAAGGTTTCTATGACTTGATACCCTCCCTAAAACTACTTGGACTATAAAAAGTGACAAAAGTAGTTCTCAAAAATTTCTTGAAGTCATTACAAATTCTAAGTAACTTGCTTTCTATTGATTTTATTTATTTTATCAAGACTGATTAGACCCCCACCTGTATCGCATCACATGAAGTGACTGAATTTTATCTGATCAACTACTTTCAAGCAAATATATTCATGGTCACTGGCAGAGAAACACTACCTTTGTGTATTGTGGATACAGTAGTTAATTGTTGTCCTTTTAATTCTTACTAGCTGGACCAGTGAAACCTTCACAGAAAATATAAAAAATGTAATCATCTGTAAATTGTGTGCTGGTGCCATGAGAAACGTTTCTATATTGTGACACTTACAGAATATAGAAAGAAGTGTAAAACCAATAACTATATAATCCAACCAAAATATCTCAGTTACACAAATGTAAACAGAATTACTATGTAGCCTTAAAATGCATCATATATATTCAAAGAACCTTCTTGGTTCAATGGTACAGAACGTCCCTCTGGTATTCTTTTATTTTGACTGTGGCCATGCTGGAGCACTACCCTTTAGCCAAAGAAATTGAAAGTGCTAGGGTTAAATATGCACATGATCAATCCACACTTGCATGACAATGACATTCATTTACAATCATTACATGTTATCTAGACAAGGGTACACACACGCACACATATATACATATACAAATGCATACATACAATGTATGTGTGGGTGCATGTGTGTGTGTGTGTGTGTGTGCACACGCACATGTATGTATGTGTGCTGAATAAGTGCTTTTGAACAGGAAAAATATTTCCACAAAATTCAGGAGGTTAATTCTTTATCATCATGAGAAGATAGTATCTTGGGGAGATTTTTAGACAGCTGTGTATGTATGTATGCATGTATGTATATAAACATACATTGCTTTATAGTTAAACAGTTCATTTAGCAACTATCTGATATAAGGTTCAAACATTGGTAAAATTTTTTCTGTCCTAAACTTGATCAAAGTGAAATTTTCTAGATGGAAGCCATCAGTTGGGTGAGGGCTTTTCCTGTTATGACCACTAGATCTTGAAAACATCCTTCTTCAAGAATATGAGAATGCTGAATCTTTCAACAACATATAGTCATACAGTTCTATATTTAAGAGATGAGGAACTATGTACATTATTTACAATTGACGGATATTTGTCCTCATCTTGTTTGTTGTTAACACAATGTTTCGGCTGATATACCCTCCAGTCTTCTTCAGGTGTCTTGGGGATATTTCGAACCTGGGTTCTCGTTCCTAAGGTATTTTTCGATGTTGTTGTTGTTGTTGTTATTATTATTATTATTATTATTATTATTATTATTAGTAGTAGTAGTAGTAGTAGTAGTAGTAGTAGTAGTAGTCAGGTCACTAAAAGAAGCAGCACATATGTTAGGACACAACAACCTCCTACGCAGACCAAATGCAGATATGAATAGCATATGGGAACTGGTATTAAGGAAGGATAGGAAAATATTAAATCTTTAAGCCCTAAAATTCACTCTATAATTGCCCACAGGCATATGGCATAGTGGTTAAGAGTGTGGCCTACTAACCCCAAGATTCCAAGTTCGATTCCAGGCAGTGACCTGAAGAATAATAATAACAATAACAACAACATCGAAAAAATACCTTAGGAATGAGAACCCAAGACACCACATAAAGGCTAGAGGGTATATCAGCAAAACATTGTGTTAACAACAAACAAGATGAGGACAAATATCTGTCAAATGTAAATAATGTAAATAATGAACATATAGCCACTGTCAATGCACATGTTATACATATCAAACAAGCACATTTGCAATATTATACACAACTGGAACCTCTATAAATGTTAGACATCAAAATCCCAACTGGCCTTTTATAACAGCCACTCATCTTTGGCACAGTGAAGATGGATTCTTGAAGCATTACAACACACAAATGCACCATACTTTGGAGTACTGCACATAGTATCTAGAATAATACAGCTGCTACTGGAACCTCTCAACCTATTAGAGAGATAGCAGCCAAATCTCTCTTGAATCATACTCCACCATCTTAGAAAATGACATATTGAGTAATGCCATCTTGGACCACCTGCACATAGGAAAAAGATAGGATAGTTATGGTCAGATGAAATACCTATCAGTTTGCACAATCAGAACACTCCTGGAGTTATACAGTAACAATTACAGCAACAACAAACATTTCAGACAGAATATTTAAAAAACCCACTCAACTGAAAGGCAAACCCTCATTTGTGAACACACAAACAAGTTCTTATCCACTATTATTACTATGACAGTTCCTGCTTTACTGAACTTGTCGACTATGTACTCCAGCATCTATGATCCTTCAGCATCATCATTTAACGAATATCTTCTATGTAGGCATGGGTTGGATGGATTGATAGGATCTGGTGAGCTGCAGGACTGCATCAAGCTACAATGTCCGCTTTGGCATGGTTTCTGTGGCTGGATGCTCTTCCAAACCCTATTTCATTAATGTGCTTCTCATCTTTATTCTTACAATCTCCCACTTATCCCAACAACCATATTAAATATTTCACTCCATCTTTTCTTCTCAGAATACAACACTCTGAAACAACCTCCCTGCTAAAACTTTTTATCCCCAAAAACCTGTACAATAGTGCAAGCATAATGTTAGCTGTATCAATGCCACTGAAATTAACTTTGTCTCTCATCCTTTCAGCGTGGATAAAATAAAATATCACTTATGTATTGAGGTCAGTGTAATTGACAAGCCCTCTCTTCTTGAAATTCCTGGCCCTATGGTAAAATTAGAAAAAGTGATATTAGTTATATCAATCACACTGGTCTACAGAAGGAGCCTTTATGTGGTTGCTTGCCCTTCTGGAAGAAGTGGCCAAACTTACCTTAAATTACACTCTACCATCTTAAGTAAGAAAAGAGCCCACCACATCCACAAAATACAGGATAGTTATGATTGGAATGCCTTTGATCACAGGTCTACTTCAACAGGAGGGAAAAGGACAAAGGATAAGGATCCTTCCTGGGTCATATAAACTCATAGGGCCAGTTTCCTAGCCTTTGTGGTGTATATATTCCCCCCTGGATGGGATGCTGACCAATTGTAGGATTACTCATTTTTGCCAGCTGAGTGGACTGGATAAATGTGAAATGAAGTGTTTTGCTCAAGAATAGAATGCATCACCTGGTCCAAGAATCAGTATCACAATCTTAGGATCATAAGTCCAACACCCTAACCACTAAGCCATGTGTCTGCACAACAGGGGTAATCTGGAGTTAAACAACAAGAACAACATCAGAGACCTAAAAAGAGCAGTGAAAGCTTCTTCTCTTTATCAAAACCAAAAAATAAAAAAATAAAAATGCAAAGCTGCATTACTTTGCAATCTACAGTCCAGAATTTAAACATAGTTTGACCGCTATGGGCATCTGTGTTTCACAAGTTTACTTTTAGCTACAAATTGACAGGGTTAATTTTCAAAGCCCAAGTTTGTTATCAAGTAAACATTAGCATTGCACATTCTAGGTCAAAGCAGTGAAGTCTGAGCACCGTTTTTTCTAACAGTGTTTCTTAACACTTCTCTGTCCTCTCTTCCTACCACCACAGCCACTTTATTACCACTTCACCATCCTGCTTTCCTTATCGCAGACGATAAGGAAATTAGTCATGAATACAACACAATTTATAGACGAGCATGAACAGCTTTATATCTATTCAACATTAAAATTCCTTAAAGGCAATATCTAGGGAAATAAACAAAGCAGGAATAGTAAACACCAGCATCGGTTGTCAAGCGATGGTGGGGGGAAGGAGCACAAACATATACACACACATACATATATATATATATATATATATATATATATATATATATATATATGACGGGCCTCTTTCACTTTCCAAATCCACTCACAAGGATTTGGTCAGCCCAAGGTTTTGATAGAAGGCACTTGACCTAGGAGCCACGCAGTGGGACTGAACCCAGAACCATATGGTTGGGAACCAAGTTACTCCTGCACCTAATTTACAAACAATTAAAAACATTTTATATATTAATTTTTTTATCATTTCCCGCTACCTATATTTTATATTTAAAATACCTGTTTTTCCTTTGTAGAATCAATTTTTTAATTTACTAATTCATTTATTTTCTATTCATCTCAGCTTCCATATCCATGCTCTTGTTATACATTTAAAAATAGTATATTTTATCAAGATCTAATTTAATTTAGATTTAGATATTTTCCCGTCAACATAGTCAACATAACTGTCAAGCGTATAACATAGTTACTCCCCTTCAATTAAATTTCCTCCCTTCACCAAGCTTGATTAATATTGATTAGTTAATCAGGGATGCTTTTTATGTTTTTTTTCCGAATTTGTTGTTGTTAGAAGAAGAAGAAGAAGGAGGAGGAGGGGAGGAGGATATTAATATTGATCTAAATTTGATTTTACTTTTAAAACTATTATGCCCTAATAATAATAATAATAATAATAATAATAATAATAATAATAATAATAATAATAATAAATGCCCTGATTTAGTACACTACCCTGATGTAGTGCCCTGATGTAATAATAATAATGAAATTATTGTATACAGTGCTCAGGTGCACCACAACTTGTCAGAAAGTGTGTATTCTGATCTTAACTGATTGGAAGTGTTACCATGTACATTGTTTTGTCTTGGTATAAAAGATGGGCTACAGCAAATATTCTGCTCAATACCACAGATTTGCTTGTCAATTGCTTGACCTTAACCAGCTGAGCATGTCCCTTAGTGGCTGACGATATGTGCATCTCTGATCATGAGCAGAAGTAGTGGGGGAGCATCATAGCCATGTGTTAAGAGGGATTCTTTGGGGTTTGAATAATTCACCTCTGGAAACATGGGTGTTTCGTTCAACATTCTTAAACAACCCTAATTCAGGGAGCTTTTGAGCAGGATGGGTTACTCGACCAGAAGAAAATTCTAACTGGGCCCCACCTGCAAGGTCATGTGCTATTTATCTTGATATGAGATCACCATGTCGCGCACATATAGTTGTGATGCATGTGCCTGGTGTACCCTTATCAGACGGGTAGTCATGATGGATATACTGGGCTTCGTATATTTTACCCGTGTCACTTTGATGGCATGCACTGCTCTCTCACTCAATAATAATAATAATAATAATAATGGGGGGGGAAGGCATCAGAGAAGCGATGCATACTCTGCATACACACAAGGATAAAATAGAATTTAATTTAGTAAATATATTCTCAAACAAAATTCATATTTCAACAAAATGACATCAAGAGTTATTTCCCCTGCTTATCGTTCACGCATATATTTATGTGTAAGAAAAGACAGACATTTTGATTCACCCATCTGCCAAAATTGAATGAGTTCAAACCAATTACCAATGAGTATTTCTGCCAAATTTGGTGAAAATCCATTCAGCTGTTTTCCAGTAATTTTGCAAACACACGGGCAAACAGACTAAGATGACCAACTACAATACCCTGCTTTTGCTTATGCATGCAGGGTAATAATAATAATAATAATAATATTCGGCCACTGTATTTAAATGGGTGGGATCAGTGGTCACCAGCAAGCGGAGGATGTGAACCAAAGGGGGCACAAAGATGCTGATAAGATGCTGTTTGGGAATTCTGGATGAGCTAGCGGCCAAGTTTGACTTGAGGCTGAGTGTGGTTTTTGTGCCCTCTGAGAGGAATACAGTGGACGTCCTGACTAGAGTAAAGAAAGCCTGGCTGCAGGTGTCGGAGGATCTGGAGCAAGGAGTGGCTGCAGTGTATCAACTGAGTGACACAGAGCTGAGAAGACTGCATTCCATGCATCACATGGGGGTGGACGGGATCCTGTTCCTAGTCAGGAAAGTTGACTCTGATGTGACCAGGCAGAGTGTGCAGAGAGTAGTTGGGAGCTGTGACAGGTGCCAGTCCATTGACACTGCTCCAGGAATGAGGCAGGAAGCATTCCAGTGGAACACAACTGGAAACGTCTGGCAGTGGACATGATGCACTACCGGCATACCTCTCGATGGTCGACTGTCAAGTGGAGCAGTTGGCCATATGAAGGGAGATGAAGGTGGGGAACATGTAGGAAATCACAAGAATACTAAATGAGATATTCCTAGAATGAGGCCCTGTGGATGAGCTGCTTGTGGATAATGGCACTGCATTTCACTCGGCGGTGCTGAGGGAAACGTGTTAGCCGTTTCTTCAGGGCAGCGTACCAGCCAAGTGGCAATAGGGTTGTAGAGAAGCATCATTGCACCATCAAGACCATAGCAGAGAGGGGCCACATCTCACCAATCGAGGCCATTTTTTGGTATAATATGTTGCCCTGGTTGGGATAGAGTGAGGACTCAGTTCCATACAAGGAAATATTCAAGTATGAGTTGAGAAATACATGTACTGCATTGCCACAATCCACAGAAGAGAAAGAGCATGCCTTTGTGCAAGTCGGGGAAGAAGTCTGGATTTAAACCCCAAATTTTCAGTGCACATCACAATGGGGAAAGGGAACAATAAATTTGAATAACAATGTGTCCATAGATGACATGCCACATCATGTTTTGGATGTGCGCAGGATCATCAATGCGATGGAGGATGGAAACAACAGTAATGGACAAGAGGACGAAGCTGGCAGCAACATGCCAGGGACTGAGGCCAGTCCTGAAGTCCCACGGCGGTCACAGAGGGAGTGGTGCCCTCCTCACTGGTTGGCTGATTATGAGACAAGTTAAGGCGTGTGGTCAGGGTTAAGGAGAAGGAATGGGCAAGTTGGTTGAATGATCATCAGATCGGTTGGGTGGGGGCATGTGGTGTTATGAGCCAGGCTGTGTTGTAAGGAAGGACTGGAAGTGAAGGAGTATGCATGTCCTGTTGGAAGTGTGGCCAGTGAGTCCCACCAGAAGGGCCACAGTGGGCATGCAGGGTTGGCAAGGCATGAGCAGGCAGTTGGCAGTGGATAGCGTATGAAAGTGGACCTGTTAGATGGTACAGTAGCAGACAGATCACGTTGATTTTGTGAGCAGCCCCTTCCACATAGATAGATAGTACAGTGGCAGACAGAGCTTGTGGACCCTGTGAGTGACCCTTCCAGATACTCAGGTAAGACAACCATAATTCTCTCTCTGCTTCCATCTTTTCCTCCTTCACATCACAATTTTCTCTACCTCTTTGTAAATTTTCTTTTTTAACCCTTCCATCCCTTGATCACAACTACTGCACTCTCTTTCCAGTGTGACACACAAACTGGAAACAAACCCATTAATAATTTGATATCCACTGATAGTTTTTAAACATCTCAATCACAAAAGAACAATGTTTCATGCACCACTGCATCAGACCTGCAAAGTGGCTTCATGCATTCTACTTGACACCACTAAACACATGACCCACTTTTCATTCCTGTCAACAGCAATATTAGCTATGAAATGTTTACATTCTCTTAGTTCCTTGTAATTCAAACTGCTTAATGTTCCCAACAGATAAAATGGGAAAAGTGTTACCCCAGGAGGATGGTGAGGGAGATGCGCTGAAACAGACAATCTGACTTACAGGGCTTGTACTTGCAGATAGCCATCTCGGCTATAGTGATAAGCAGGGATATGGTCCAAAGGTCAAGAGTGCTGGAGGTCTCCACTACCACAGGCTCAACAGTAAACTTGTCAGAGAGCAACTGATATTTTGACCATGTGCTCTTCTCAGCCAAATGTGTAGCCGAGCTTGGGTTGGTAGCTGAACACATCAAGTTGGCACTGGAGAAGACATCACAGTATGTGACATTCTAGAGTGACTTTGCATTTCATATATTAAGATTCCAATATATGTATTACAACCAAGTAATAACAATAAAACTCTGTAACTGAGAGATTTTGTTGCATAAAATCAGATATGCCTATTACTAACTGGAAAGAGATACTATTCATATTACTAACTAAAATGCAATTGCTATTAACTATGTCATCTTTTGTTCAATAACAATAGAAAAAGGTGACAGTGAAGTTTTTAGTGTTATTGCCACACTCAAAGTCTGTTACTGTAATAAAAGTAATAATATATATAAAACAGCATAACGTAGTTATTTACAGAACATATTATCAATGTCTGAGAATTTGAAGGCCACTTCAGAAAGATAAGCATAATAATTAGAATAACTTATAAACATGCTCCTTTTCAATCTTCTTAATGTTCAAATGGACAAAGAATTACATTCATCATCATCATCGTTTAATGTCTGCTTTCCATGCTAGCATGGGTTGGACGGTTTGACTGAAGTCTGGAAAACCAGATGGCTGCACCAGACTCCAATCTGATCTGGCAGCGTTTCTACAGCTGGATGCCCTTCCTAATGCCAACCACTCCGAGAGTGTAGTGGGTGCTTTTACGTGCCACCGGCACGAGTGCCAGTCAGGCAATACTGGCAACAGCCACGCTCAAATGGTGCTTTTTATGTGCCACCTGCACGGGAGCCAGTCCAGCAGCACTGGCAATGACCTTGCTCGAATGTTTTTTCACGTGCCACCAGCACAAGTGCTAGTAAGGCGACGCAGGTAATGATCACGCTCAAATGGTGTTTTTAATGTGCCATCGGCACGGAGGCCAACTTGTTGCTCTGGCAACGATCTCACTCGTATGGTACTCATAGCACTCCACTAGCACGGATGCCAGTCATCAAATTTGATTTCGATTTCACTTGCCTCAACAAGTCTTCCCAAGCAGAGTTTAGTGTCCAATGAAGGAAAGGCATGCATAAGTGGACTGGTTACACCCCTAGCATAGGCCACAAGGTAATGGTCTCACTTGCGCTTACCAAGTCTTCTCAAGCACAGAATATTTCCAGAGGTCCCGATCACTAGTCATTGCCTCGGTGAGGCCCAATGTTTGAAGGTCATGCCACCTCATCCCAGGTCTTCCTGTGTCTATCTCTTCCATAGGTTCCCTCAACTGCTAGGGTGTGGCACTTTTTCACACAGCTATCGACATCCATTCTTACCACATGACCGTACCAGCATGGTCGTCTCTCTTGCACACCACATCTGATGTTTCTTAGGTCCAACCTTTCTCTCGAGGCACTAACACTCTGTCAAGTATGCACACTGACATTACACATGGTGAATATCAGATTATGACTACAGGCAAACAGAACCTCTCTTTCATTTCAGCAACATGCTTCTTGTCAAATAAATAGTCCTGTTACATACGACTTGAGGGAAATTCCTCTCTGTTATATGTACATAAATATGGATGTTGTAGATAACAGCTAGCCTTCGGCCGCCCTTTTGGACCCTGTTATGTCCACTACTCTGATTGGTTGGTATTGGTGCAATTTGTCTCTTGCTCTATTGCGCGCCAATATGCAACCCAACCAAGCCTTCTGATAAGGTCACATGAGACAGTCTCTTACAAACTTCCAGTGAGCCAATAGCATGCTATAAAACTGTAGTTTCACTCTGTCTCGATGTCTTTCGGTTCCAGACCTTTTAAGGTCTAGCCACTGACCACACAGGACACAGCCAGTTACAGTGACAACACACCAGCAGCCACATGGAGACACAACTTCGTCCAGCAGCATTCAAGACCTCCATCTCTGTCGCCTCCATCTTCTTAACATCATCAACAACATCTCTCTACATACACAGCAACCCTTGCACAGGTTCTATCTCAACACTGTTTGTAAATTACTTCACCATGGTTAGCAGCAAATACAACCTGCGAGAACTTCCTGTATTGAGTAACCGGCAACCAGCTCTGCATTACTGCCACAACTTCTTATTACAGCACTTCACCTATTGTGTACGTTGACTACGAACTGGTATTTATCATCCTTGTGTCTGAACATTCTTCTAACATTCTATTATAGACTCTCTCAATGCTCTGTACTTATCGCACACACATACATCCATGTTTGTACACACATGACGGCCTGTCTATTATTATGTATATATGACACATGCACACACATGTTAATATATAAATAAAATATTCTCTTAAACATTCTGCCCGGTTGTGTCTCTCTTTTCCTTCTGGCACTTATGCTCATTTATTCTTTTCGCATTTATTGTATCGATTGTGTGGTGTACTAAAGGAGCCATTCTCATCACCTCTCCTAGTACAGTCGTTTACAGTCCTCTACCTAACAAAACGTAGCAATATAATGGTACATCAACATTCAGGACACTGATGGTCTGGAATTTCTTGTTATCCACACTAATTTATGAGCAGGAACTTCAAAGTCCTGTGGCTCCCAGACTGGTTTACTGGTACCTTACACAATACAGTATTACTAAACTTGTATTATTTACACTAATGTTAAGGCAACAAGCTGGCAGAGTCATTAGTACACTGGGCAAAATTCTTAGACCCTTTCATCTATCTTTATGTTTTGAGAGTTCAAATTCCACTGAGGTTGACTTTGTTTTTCATCCTTTCAGAGTTGGTAAACTTAAATAAGTACCAGTAGAGTACTAGAGTCAATGTAATCAACTAACCAACTTCCACAAAATTGCTAGCCTTGTGCCAAAATTTGAAATCATTATTTTTACTAATGGACAAGTACCTGTATTTCACTTAATTTTCTCGAACTTGTTTCAGCCATTAGACTGTGGCTATGCTGAAGCACCCAGATGAAGAATTTCTAGTCAAATAAATTGACCCAGTACTTGATTTTTTTTTAAAGCTTGCTACTTATTCTATCAGGGGATGTAAACACACCAACAAGGTTGTCAAGTGGTGAGTGGGATAGAAACACATACGCAAAGACACACATACCACGCACACAAACACATATCTTAGAGGGTTCTTTTAGTTTCCATCTACAAAAACCTCTCGCAAAGTTTTGGTTTTTTAGTATCCACATGGTACTAAAGACCTTAATATCATATACATGAGGGTAATGAATACAACAACTAATTCAATGAAGAACGTTTTAAATATGTCACTATGCTTCTCCCAATTCATTAGAATCTCAAGTAAAAGATCTGCTTCTATGAGACTGTCTAATGTATCATCTTGACAACCAATGACAGTAACATTATTATCATGGCTGGTAATATCAATAGACATGTTGGATAGTACTATGGTGGCTACTATGAAGCACATGGTAGTTATGGCTTTGGTTCTAGAAATGAGGAGGAATCATTGCTTCTGGAATCCTATGGTGCAAATTAACTAATCCTCTTAAACATAAACTTCAGAAAACCATCTGCCATTTGATCATCCTCCAATCAGGAAAACATACAAGCCAAATAGATTTTGTTCTCTCCAAGAAAAGAGATAGATGAATGGTTATAAATACTAAGTTTTTTACCTCATGAAAAATGTGCCAACTAATAATAATCTACTGATTAATGACTTCAAAATAAGAGCTAGACAGATTGAGAGACAAACAGTTTGGAGAAAGAAGAGATGGGAACTAAAACATCCTTCTGCTAGATATATGTTCAGTGTGATTATAGATGACACATATTATGAAAAGAAAGGGAAAACAGAAACCTGAGCCTGAAGGATAAGAAATCAGAGAAAGCAGCTAGTCTATCAAGTAAAGTTGCTGAGATACTGAAATTATCCTGTGAAATAGAATTCAATCTATTTGCCCACTCAGTGAAATATGTAATACAGAGAGATGTCATAACTAATGACTGGTGTAGCAGCATAATCATTGACTGCAGCAAGGGCTAAAAAATTACTCTAGAAAGAAGCAACCACAGAGACATCAAACTGACAGACCAAGTTATGAAATTAACAAAGCTTAATTGATTAGAAAGAGACTCCACTTTGATGATATGCAAGTTGGATGGGTCCCAGGCCAATGTACTACTAATAATGTCTTCATAGTGAGATAACTTCAAAAGAAGAGAGTAAGACTCTTCACTTAGCATTTATAGATCTAGAGGTGACCTTTGATAGAGTATCAAGACAGTAGCTAAGAAAACTAGGATTTTATAGGGGATCTAGTGAGGGCAATGCAATCCATGTATCAAGATGCATTCATCAAAGTGAGGCAATGAGTTCAGTAAGGAATTTAGAGATCCTAACGCTTGGTTTTCAATCAACCTCTTGTTTAGAGAATCCTTCAGGAGTTTAAGGTTGGTTACCCATGAGAACTTTTTTATGCTGATGACCAGATTTGTAGGCACATTACCCCGCTTGACAGCAGGTAAACAAGCTGGCTATACAGATATAGAGGGTGTTATACAACATTAAGCTTCAGACGCATGACCTCATCTCTTCCTCTTTTCTACATTGACATGCAAGCTATGAAGACGCAACTTGACTGGCTCTATCCTATGTCACAGGCCAGTTTGTACATAGGAGCACAATACAGAAGACCATGGCCCTTACACACCAACCATTTTGTTTATCATTCCATTGTGTATATATGTGCAGCCACAATAAACGTGTTTAAAGTTACAACCTTGCTTGTATATGTTTTTCATCTGGGTTTACTACCAGCGAGATTACAGCCTTCTGAGAGTCATATTAGGTGGCTCAATAACAACCTGTACCATCTAAAAATTTGTATTGTAGAGAGTGAGAAAGATTTTGAAAAGAAAATCCAAATGTAAAAACAAAATACAGATGACATGCACAGGCTAGAAAAAAATAAAGCCAGCATGATCTGTTGGATGTGTAATGTCGTTGTGTATGAACAAAAAGGCATAGATGAGCTAAGAGAAAAACTGGATATTTGAAGAATCATAAGTGTGCAAGAGAGACACAGTTAAGCTGGTATAGACAAGCAATGCATATGGATGATGAGAGAGGGTTGAAGAAGTAGCAGGAGATTCATGCGAAAAGAATAAGTGGAGGAGGTAGACTAAATAAGACATGGGCAGAAGAGGCAAAAGTTTATCTCAGGAAGCTGAATGTCATAAAGGAAATAACAAAAATGCAACAAGAGGCAGGATGCTGTGCTTGAAAAGTCCCTTCCTATCTATGTAACAATAGGAAAATGGATGTAAAAATGATGATGATGATGATGATGATGATGATGATGATGTAGGTGATGATATGTATGCACGCATACATATATGGTGGCTGCCAACTGTCAATGGACGAGTAAAACCATCACTGACAAAAACTATCTTACTCTAGCTGTTAAAGTTAATGGCTATCGGCAATGACCATTCTGAAATTTAAAGTCAATAACAGCTTGCACAGCTTAGACTCTCCTCTACCAAGTCCAGAAACAAGCAAAAACAAGATCTCTAGCTTTATAGTGGGTGGGTGTTGTTTCAAGATTTTCTTCTCCTTGAGGAATGTCTATACAATGACGCCAATGGGCATATGGCATAGTGATTAAGGGCATGGGCAACTAACCCCCAAGATTCTGAGTTCGATTCCAGGCAGTGACCTGAATAATAATAATAATAATAATAATAATAATAATAATAATAATAATAATAATACCACAGATTTGCTTGTACTCAATACCACAGATTTGCTTATCAGTTATTTGACCTTAACCAGTTGACCATGTCCCTTAGTGGCTGACGATATGTTCGTCTTTGATCACAAGCAGAAGTAGTGGGGGAGCATCATAGGGATTCTTTGGGGTTTGAACAATTCACCTCTGGAAACATGGGTGTTTCGTTCAACATCCTTAAACAATCCTTATTCAGGGACCTTTTGTGTGGGATGGACTGCTCAACCAGAAGAAAATTCTAACTGGGCCCCACCTGCAAGGTCATGCACTGTCTATGTTGCACACATGGTTGTGATGCATGTGTCTGGTGTACCCTTATCAGATGGGTAGTCATGATGGGTATACTGGGCTTCATATATTTTACCCCAGTGTCACTTTGATAGCATGCACTGCTCTCTCACTCAATAATAATAATAATAACAACAACATTGAAAAGTACCTTAGGAAATAGAACCCAGGTTCAAAATTTCCCCAAGACATCTGATGAAGGCTGAAACGTGTTAACAACAAACAAGATGAGGACAAATATCTGTCAATGTAAATAATGTTAATAATTTACATAATTCCTCATCTCTTAAATATAATGACTAGAGGGTCTCTCACTTCCAGCTTTAGGTTGGCAATTGACTCTACTAAGTTCATTTGTCTTTTGACAGGCACTGTTTTCCCTCCTGCAGTGTCTAACAGAAACAACCCTCCATACCAAGCAAGCTTGGTTGGGCTGGCATGTGACAGATTGTACTGGTTAACAGTAACTCTAAGAGTTATCTATATATATATATGTACACACACACACACACAAATAAATAACTATGTCTATATTTCTGTCCATACTCTTGTGTGTGTGTGTGTGTGTGTGTGTGTGTGTGTATTGTGTATAAAAATCATAAATCTGAAAGAAGAAGCACACTCTAAGATGTAGAATAGTATATATTAAAAATGGGGAAGTACAGTTTATGGAATTACCTTAGCTTTCCCATCCATAAAGGGTTTAGCTTTGTGGTGTATTGTCAGATCCCAAAAACCTGTTGGCCTACGAACTTTTAAAAATATGGCATTTCCCCATCCATGTTTTTAAGAGTCATGGGCCAACAGGTTTTTGGGATCTGATGATACGCCATAAAACTAAACCCTTTATGGATGGGAAACCTAAGGTAATCCCATAAACCGGCCTTTCCCATTTAAATATATATATATATATTACTTCCAGCTGTGGGCTGACCATTGACTCTACTAAGTTCATTTGTCTTTTGACATGCTTTGTTTTCCCCCCTTCAGTATCTAACAGAAACGACCCTCCATACCAAGCAGGAGTGGCTGTGTGGTAAGTAGCTTACTTACCAACTACATGGTCTGGGTTCAGTCACACTGTGTGACACCTTGGGCAAGTGTCTTCAACTATAGCCTCCAGCTATATATATATATTTATATGATAAATAAAGAATTGGACTTAAACACAGTTGTTATTCAAATCTTTATACTTCCAACATATGTTTCGAAGAAAACATTAGTATTATTCCAGAGGGAATAAAATGATGTAAAACAATGCAATCTTCTCACCAGGGAAAAAAAGAAACAAAACATATCAATAAGCCATTTTAACAGAATGTGATGACTGGAATTTCTACCTTTATATGTAGACCATAGCATCTTGGGTACTTATGTGGATTTTTTGCATTCATTTATTTTTTCTGTGTTATTTGTACACATTGAAAAAATACACAATCATTTATATGTGCGTGTGTGTGTATGTGTGTGTGTGTGTGTGTGTGTGTATATATATATATATATACTCTTTTACTTGTTTCAGTCATTTGACTGTGGTCATGCTGGAGCACTACCTTTAGTCGAGCAAATTGACCCCAGGACTTATTCTTTGTAAGCCTAGTACTGATTCTATCGGCCTCTTTGCCGAACTGCTAAGTTATGGGGACGTAAACACACCAGCAACGGTTGTCAAGCAATGTTGGGGGGACAAACACAGACACACAAACATATACACACACACACACACACACACATATATATATATATATATATATATATATATTATATATATATACGACGGCCTTCTTTCAGCTTCTGTCTACCAAATCCACTCACAAGGCTTTGGTCGGCCCAAGGTTATAGTAGAAGACATTTACTTGGCCAAGGTACCACACAGTGGGACTGAACCCGGAACCATGTGGTTGGTAAGCAAGATACTTACCACACAGCCACTCCTATGCCTGTGTATATATATATGTATATATATATATATATATATATATATATATATATATATATATATATGTATATATATATATATTATATATATATATATATATATATATATATATATATATATATATATATATATATATATATATATATATATAGGCGCAGGAGTGGCTGTGTGGTAAGTAGCTTGCTTACCAACCACATGATTCCGGGTTCAGTCCTACTGTGTGGCACCTTGGGCAAGTGTTTTCTACTATAGCCTCGGGCCGACCAAAGCCTTGTGAGTGGATTTGGTAGACGGAAACTGAAAGAAGCCCGTCGTATATATATGTGTGTGTGCGTGTATGTTTGTGTGTCTGTGTTTGTCCCCCTAGCATTGCATGACAACCAATGCTGGTGTGTTGATGTCTCCGTCACTTAGCGGTTCGGCAAAAGAGACTGATAGAATAAGTACTGGGCTTACAAAGAATAAGTCCCGGGATCAAGTTGCTCGACTAAAGGCGGTGCTCCAGCATGGCCGCAGTCAAATGACTGAAACAAGTAAAAGAGTAAAAGAGTATATATATAAACACACACAGATATATATATATATATATATACACACAGATATATATATATATACATATATATAATATATATATATATATATATATATACACACAGATATATATATATATACATATATAGATAGTTGAAATTTACAGAAAAACAAAAGATGAAGACAGGTGTATAAACGACAAAGAGGAGTATTAGTTTAACGCTCATGAAATTGAGAAAGTCTTTTATGTTTCGAGCCTACACTCTTCAATAGGAAGGAACACAAGGAAATAAACAGAGAGAGAGAATAAAAAAACTTTTGGAGCTAGTGGTCAATCATGGCAGCTGGCTGGACAGAGGTAGTTTGACAGGAGAGTTAGGAGGAAAGGAAGATAAATAAAGTATTGGTGGTCCCAAAACGAAGGTGCTCATGCATGTGTATGTGAGGGTATGTGGATAGGGGCTGGTGACTTTGACGTGTGGATGTGCGCGTGTGCATGTGTGTGTGTCTGTAATGTGTGTGTGTGTGTGTGTGGATGATGGTGTGGGTGCTGGGAAGTGGTCAGTGTGTGTGGTGTGGTGTGATGTGGTGGTGTGTGGTATGGTGTGGCATGATGTGGCATGATGTGGTGTGGTGTGGCAGTGTTGGGGTATGGAGATGTGAGGGTTGGGTGTGGGGATGTGAGGGTAGAGTGTGGGTTTGGGATGAGGGTGTGGGCGTAGGGGTGGGGTATGTTGGAGTGGGATGTGTGGGGGTGGAGTGGGATGGTGCATTTGGGATGTGTAGGGGTGGGGTCTGGACGGAGGGATAACAATGAAAGGAGAAGATGGGTAGGAGAGATGAAAGGAAGTAGGTGTCAGGGCAAGAGAGGAGAGGAGAGGTGGGTAGGAGTGAAAAGAGGAAGTAGGTGTGAGATGAAGAGAGGAGAGAAGGGGTGCACTTATGATTGTTACAGAATTTACTGATGCTAGTGATAAAGATGTAGATGTAATTATGCATGCTAGGAAAACAGCTGTTCAATAGAACTTTGGCCTAGGTCAAACAAAATGATCCAGTAGGGCTCCTTTGACATGGTGTAGGGAGCATTCAACAGTGCAGATATCTGCGACCTTATAGGATTATATATACTGGACACTTTAATGAAGAGGTTCCTGTCAGTCCTTTTTGTTATGTAGTGAACTGCAACCAAATTTCTAAACCGGGATTCAAAACCAAATCCATAATTTCCTACAAATTCTCCATCTATTGTTCTCACTTGTTGCACTAGTAAATTTATGAAAGTAAACTGATCTATTAACCATTTCAAGTTATTCAGGAAGAAGCACTATTGATGCTATCTTCCTAATAATGCAACTTCAGGAAAAGTATTTAACCTAAAATACAGCTGTACTTGGCATTTAGTGATATGGAGAAAGCCTTTCACAGAGTTCCTCGCTCCCTCATCTGGCAGTTGTTACAAGAGCTTGGAGTAGATGGCTGGCTGGTGAGAGCCATCCAGGCCATGTTTGAGGATGTTGTTAGTAAGGTAAAAGTCAGCAATGAATTTAGTGTGCACGCAGGAGTTCATAAAGGCTTAGTTCTCAGCTCTTCTTCTTCATCATGGCCCTCAAGGCTATAATAAAGAAATTTAAAACTGGTTGCTCATTAGAGTTTCTCTTTGCTAATGACCTTGTTCTTATAATTAAATCTATAATAGAATTAGGAAAGAAATTTCAAGTGTGGAAACAATACCTGGAATCAAAGGCCTTAGAGTTACTTTAGTAAAGTACTAGTAAGCAGGAAAGCAGACAAACTACTAATCCCTTAGTGAAATGTCCCTGCTTGATATATAGAAAATGTAAGTGAAAATTTCATATGATGTACCCAGTGCAAGCTATTGACACAGAAGAGGTGCAGAGGAATCATAGGAATGTTGCGTGTTGCAGATGTGCAGGAACTATAAACATTAAGAAAACACAAGAAATAAATTTCCTCCAATGCTCAAGAGGTAGAGTGTTCTTAGAGGTAGTTCATACTTTCTGTTAACTAGACAACCAAATTAGCAGTGGTGGAGGATGCTCTGAAAGTCTAGTTGCTAGAATTAGAACCAGCTGAGCAAAGTTCAGAGAGCTATTGCCATTGTAGGTTACAAAAAAGTCTCTCCCTCATAGTGAAAGACAGATTGCATGATGCTTGGGAAGAAACAGCTCTGCTACATGATAGTGAAATGTGGACTAAGAAATGAAGCTAGCATTCTGTGCTGGATGTGCAATGTCAGTGTGCATGTATGCGAAAGCGTAAATGTGTTGAGAGAAAAATGGGGTATAAGAGGCATTAGATGTAGTGTTCAAGGGAGAAGACTGTGCTGGTATGGTCATGTGAAGTGTATGGATGAAGATAGCTGCATAAAGTATTCCCGATTTCTAAATGTGAAGGAAGAATAGGACAACCTAAGAAGATATGGGGCAAAGTGGTGAAAAATAATCTTCAGATGTTAACACAGAGGAGATGACAAAGGACTGAGATGATTAGCATTTTCTGTGCTTGAGAAGACCCATTCAGCTAGTAAAATTGAGGCCATAAAGGGGCATGGCACTTATGTCCATGCCTCTGTACATAGTCTGTCTCTGACAAACCTCCCCACATGCCACTGCATACAAATCTGTCCCTGACAATCTTCTCCTTGACAACCCGTATTCCCATCCACCACTACCACCTGAGTTCACCACTTGCTGTCTTCCCCTCCCTTCTATCTCCTATTCTCTCTTCACACCCTTGCAAACCTACTTGCATACAATGTATCCCTGTTGAATCTTTTCCCCACAACATTTCCCTCTGTTCATATCTTCTCACAACATTCCCTTCCCTCCACCTTCCACTCTCTTTTTGCAGTCTCCTGAACTTACTCACCCAATCCACTCTATTCAATCCTTGGTTCCTCTTCACTTACATACACTTCCCTGTAACTTGAGTGCACCCATCCTGTCATATCTTCACCATCTGCTCTTCCTACTCCCCTCTTTCTCTCTCCTACTGAAGTAGCCATGGTCCCTTTTACTGTAAGACACACCTTTACTGTCCCTGTATTTATACTCTAACCTTTCATCACCTGGTACAAAGCCACCCCACTCAATACTTCTCCTCCACCGCAGTTGAGGGGGGGGGGTCTTGTCTTGTAAATTACTTGGTGACCTCACTGCTGCTGGTGTCACATAAAAAGGCACCAAGTACACCCTGTAAAGTGATTAGTGTTAAGAAGGGCATCCGGCCGTAGAAACCATGCCAAAGCAGAGAGTAGTGCTTGGAACAGTGTCCTGACTTGCCAGAGTCTGTCAAACCGTTCAACCCATGCCAGCATGGAAAACGGACGTTAAATGATGATGATATGTGTGTATGTATTATATATATATATATATATATATGTAAATGTATATTTATGTAATACATACATACATACATGCACACACACACATACACATACATACATGCATCCATCCATCCATACATACATACATGCACACACACACACACACCCATACATACATACATATACATACATATCAATGTTGTTAATGCAGTTATTGCGCTAAAGTAAATACTCATAACTCATTTAATATTGTTAACACAGAAATATTACATTTCTACATCTCATCCCTATTAAAAACATGTTTTTCCTTTTCCATTCCAGTCAAACAATTATTCCTGGAGATTAAGACATGTAATAAATTACTGTAAACACTACTGGAAAATTTGTCGAAATCGCTTCACAGCGGACTATTTTTTTGTCATCTCCAAACTGCTTGGCGTAAGAACACTTGAGTAGTGATTCGCCTATCAACATGGCGAACATGTTTGCGTACAGGTGGTCTTGGCTACCTCTTAGCCTGTTATTTTATTTGGATTTATCCCTTTTTCTTACTGTCCAGGCGAAACGATTCGGTTCAGATTCTAAGACCATTCATCTGCCAGAAACAGGGTCAGATTTATACAATGTTGATGATAGAACTCGTATATTGAAAGTGGACCCGAATTTCGACAAGAATCGAGCGATGTCGATGCTCTCACCAGACGAGACATTATTTAATAACGATAATGTTGGTGATAATAAAATACGAAAGAAGCGTGAAGCATCGTCGCCTTTTCTTACTAACATGACTACAGAGGTAAGAATTTTTCACAATTTCTCTTTATTGCTTCCTGTCGTTTGGCCGGTTAAAGCAACCAATTCCTTACCTCATGTTTGTATTCTTCAGCACCCTGACGTCAGGCTCATTATCTATGTCTTGTGTATCTATGTTTACTATAACTTGATACTGTCGATTTTTAGTCTTACTATTTTGCCTAGTTTCATAGTCTCTTTGTTGCCTTTTTATTTACTCTACCAGTGAGAAATTATTGTCATAAATCTTATTCCTGCTGCCACTTCTTTTTGTTTGTTATCTTTGTGATTATGATTGCTGTAGTCAAGGCGTTCACCCAGATATTATCGAAGGCGACTGCCCAACAATGTAAATATTGTTTTTTCTTCCCACTATTATTGCTCAACACACGCAGAACGGTTTTAATCCATATGTAAATAATCCGTCCTTAGTTCCTCCTTGCTCAACTAAAATCATTTTTTTTTATCAATTAATTAAATGAGTAAGAAAAAAAATTGCTATATATGGTAAAATTTTATTTAATCAGGAAAACCAACCCGCTACATTGTGTATCACTAAATATTTTCTTTCGATTTCTGGTGTGTACATGGACACACGCACACACATATCGAGAATAATGTATTCATTTATGCTGTCTTGATTACGATTGTCTAATATCTGATATTTTTGTGTATTCTGTAAGTCTAGTGATTACTTTATGTTCTAAATTTTTTGAGTAATTTTATTCATTATATTAAGGTGGTCCGCACGGTGTGCACCGCTTTCTTGTTTTATATATTTCTGACTGGTTATGTAAGTAAATGCATCTTTGGTTGAGTGAGGTGGACCCTGAAATTCCGAGGAAGGGCATAGCAAAAATTTAGTAGAATCATATGTTATACCAATTTAAACTTTAATTGTACTGTTTAATTATAATTAAAAATTGTTTCATCCCAGTTCGACTGGTTTGATGGAACATGGCAAAAGTGTTAGAAGAACCTAAATTATTTACCTATAGAACTTCTCTGTTGTCAAGACAAAAGCATGTCAGACAACTACGACGGTTCCGCTGAAAGATGCTGATATACATAAAAGGCAAGGATGAAGACATTTCTTATAACAGGAGAAGTATACGTATTGATATATTCTTGTCGCAAAATGAAATTTGCGACTGGAGTAAAAACCATAGAACTCGACAGTAAACTACCAAAGATCCAGAAATTAGGCATGAAAGCCTCTGTACAGTTACATAAAGAAAGGAAAATAAAATTCATATTTAAATGCGTATTTCATTCAGACAAATAAAAACATCCCCCTCCTTCTGTCTCGTTGAGAAGGTTTATTGTGTATATCGTAAACAATCTAAAAATAACTACAATTCAGTGGACTTCCCAAGTCTTTTCACACTTTCTTTACCCGCTGTTTATGACGCCGATTCAAAATTGTTTCGTTCACCAAACCTCCTCTCCGAATACGTCAAAAATAAGAAAATGAATGATGTCAAGTGGTAAGTCGAGCAGGACAAGTGGTCAGTTTAAATTCGTGACAGTTCGTGGTGAGAGCATCACATCATTGCTATCTATAGCAATTTGAATGAATTCCATTGACAGGAAAGAAGAAAAAAAACACCAAAAAGAGAGAGATTGTACGTTTGTACGAATTGTAGTTGGCTCCTCTACGCGACCAAATATCCTTCAGATCATATCCTATTGTTTTCAGGGAAGAAAAGAAGGGGAAAAAAAGCCCATCAGATAATGTAGTCTTAGATATACCAGGTCTCATAATAAAAAAGGGATGATATTGCTCGGACGACTTTGACCACAGTTCAGATGGTTCAAGGCTGACCTATGATTAAAAAAAAAAAGAACATCAAGTCTCTTATAGCAGTCTTTGAATGTAGTTCTTTCACTTTAATCTATCAAGAACGAGTATCCAGGAGATAACGATCCTAATGAGCATCGATATGATTCAAAGCTAGATATATTCTGTCCGTCTGTCTATCTTGGGCAAGTGTCTTGCGCAACAATCCCCGGGCCAACTAAGTGGATTTGGTTGGCAGAAACTGTGCAGAAGCCCAGTGTATGTATATCTTTGTATTTGTCCCTCACTGCTTGAAAACTGGCAGTGATTTTTGTATGTCTGTAATCTAATGGTTCAACAAAAAGAGAGGTATGGAAATAAGCATCAAATTTCAAAATAAGCACTAGAATCGATTTGATTGACAAAACCTTTCAAGGCAGTGCCTCAGCATGACTACAGTTCAATGACTGAAGCTGGTATCATTTCAGCTCTAAGTAAACCCATGATCAGACACATTCCAACTATGACCACCTCATCTTTGTGTATATCAGAGACTACATTGTTCAATGTTTCCTCCCTTTTTTAAAAATTTTATCTAAGATGGTTAAGTATGATTCGACTGCTCTGTCTATTAAGTTAAGCAACTGAATCTCTTCTCTCTCATTGGTTCAAATTTTTAATTTTGATATTCTACTTCAGCCATGCTAGGTCTTTGTCTTGAAGAGTTTAGTCAATCAAATTGTCCCCAGTATTTATTTTTGTTTTGCTGTCAAACTTTGATGTTAGGACCAAAAACAACTTGAATATACCTGGACGAATAATTGTTTACTATTGTTGTTACAAATATCTGTATCATTGCAATTGTCTTCTCTCCTACTTTATTACCCCACTTCACTCCTTCAGCTTGCCTCTTGATGTAGCTACGTGCTGTTTGAAGCCATCCTGCAACAGGATTGTGTCCCACCAGCTTCCCACTAGTCAAGAACAGCTCTTTCCTATTCATATCCTTGTGCAGGTCTGAGATATCATTTCCTCTCCAAAACAATCCTATCCGCTTTATCTCTTTCGAACCTGACCCCCAGTACCATGCTTCCTTCTATAGCCTCCAGTGTTTTTGTTATCACTCTGAAATGTCTCAGATGACTCACACTTTTCTCTGCCAATTCCACACTTTCATCTACCAGGATGTCGTCAATATACAAACTAGTTGCCTGCTCCACCCTGGCCTCTTTTCCTCAAATTGTCCTTAGTAATTTAAGTACACACAAGAATTACATCAGCTTTTCATTTCTTAATGTGACAAATTTCTTTGGCTTTCTGTGACTTGATCATTTAACACAGTTTCACTGCATCTGTTGAAAATCACTCACTGACAATATTTTATGAATCTCAGTCAGATGGGAAATTTCTTTCTCTGTGTGTGTTTTTTTTTTATAAAAAACTTTGGACCTGTACTGCCGTTTGAGCTTTTGACACAAGGACCCAAAGCAGTCATTTCTGAATGTTTTTTGACTTTGTAGTGCACTGAAGATTAAAAAAAAAATTGGCATACTTTGTATGTAAAGTTTAAAAAAAAAGCTAAGGTATAGAAAACTGTTGCTTACTTTATTTTATTAATCATATTTACGTATAAATAGAATTATAGATAACATTTTCAAAACACTCAAGCATTAGTATGGATTTTCTAAAGCTTTAAATTACATTTTTTTAAATCCACAACATACCTGAATATCCTTTGTGGTGGATTGAGAACCACTGATCAATAATAGTCCTGTTTAGTTTGAATTTTGTTTCCTCTCTGTCTCTATCATATATTTATTTATTCAATTCAATATCATTATTACTTCTGTTCTGGAAATACTTATTAATATTTTTTTACCTTCTAAGGGTTATTTTTAAACATTTGGAAGTGTCTTTTGTTCACTATTCATATATATATATAAATTGTCTCACAAACTAAGTTTGAAATATCAAGGCAATCTAATGTTTGCCAGGCAGGTCATAGTGTTGTTCAAATCAAACCAATATTGAAACAGATACAAAATAGAATTGAGATTTTGTGATTGTACAAGCATGTTTCTTTTGATATTTTAATCCTTTAGCATTCAGATTATTCTGTCAAATGTAATGCTTTTTCATTCACATTATCTCATAGCTTTGAAATTTTGATGATATGATTGTATATTTTTACAATAGCATTGAAATGTAGGTGTGATAAGCTGCATCTGGATGGCTAGAACATAAAACAGCATATCTGAGCTGGATATGTCTGGTTTAAATGCTAACAGGTTAAACTATTAACCCTTTCGTTACCAACCCGGCCAAAACCGGCTCTGGCTCTGTAGTACAAATGTCTTGTTTTCATAAGTTTTGCATTAAAATATACCACCAAACCTTAGTCACAATTTATGTTCCTAACACTAGCTTAATGATAACTAAGTTATTTTACTAAACTCTTTGTTATATTTAAAATAATTGAAAGAGACACAGAGAATCTCAAAATAAATACAGTAACGAAAGGGTTCAAATTACTACTGTGTTGTAAGCTAACCTTACTCTCCACACAGTAAGGGTAAGGATAGCTCCTTAGAAGTTCCATTGTTGGCTCATAAACACTGAGACAAAGTTTTTTTGTAAGTCCATTGCAGAAATGTGTGGTAAGTAGCTTGTTTACCAACCACATGGTTCCGGGTTCAGTCCCACTGCGTGGCACCTTGGGCAAGCGTCTTCTACTATAGCCTCGGGCTGACCAAAGTCTTGTGAGTGGATTTGGTAGACGGAAACTGAAAAGAAGCCCGTCATATATATATGTATATATATATATATGCGTGTGTGTCTGTGTTTGTCCTCCTAGCATTGCTTGACAACCGATGCTGGTGTGTTTATGTCCCCGTTACTTAGCGGTTCGGCAAAAGAGACCGATAGAATAAGTACTAGGCTTACAAAAAGAATAAGTCCCGGGGTCGAGTTGCTCGATTAAAGGCGGTGCTCCAGCATGGCCGCAGTCAAATGACTGAAACAAGTAAAAGAGATACTTTTGTGAATAAATGAGTGTAGCTTAATCAGGAACTAAATAGATTAGTCACTAGAATTAATAATGGTAGTTAATAATGGTTTGATCAGTATAAATTAGATTTGAAATAAATGTATTAGATATTTATGGTTGCTGTGCCATGAGAGGAAGTAGAGATAATGGTTTGATTGGCCTTGACTGAAAGTAGCCATGTCTACTATATCTCACAGGATACAAACTTGCACTCATTTTATTTCTAACCAAGAGTTTAACTAAGGTAAATAGATGAGTAGTATGTCTTACAGTCTTGTAACATTGCATTTTAACCCGTTACCTAAACAACATAGCTATCAAGTCCCTTGCCAGTTTAACACATTTGATATTAATATTACATAAGAATAGGTTACATTGTTTTCTTCAAGAAAATTTGACTTATATTACATCCTGTCAGACTCTCAAAAATATACTTTGGGGCTTTATACTTCTGAATTCAAATTCTGCTGGTTTAAGCTTTTGCTTTTCCTCTCTCCAGGGTTGATAAAATAGCTACTAGGAGTTTATAGTTAGGACAATTGATTATATTTCTCATCTCCCTGTAAAAATGGCGTTTGTGTGTAGTCAAAAGAAACCGAGAGCAAAAATGGTCTAATCAATAGGATATAAGGCAACCAGCCAAGAGATTGGTAAATTGTAGTTGTATTATAAAATTGTTTGGTTTTATATCTTTGCTTGAAAAATTTCAATACTAAATATTTCTTGGATGGGACTGAAATCCCTCAAGTTTCTAACTCCTCTGACTTGGGAATTCTTGTAAGTGACATTTGTGTTAAAGTTGCTTCTGAAGATTTTCATGCAATGTACTTGATCCTTAAAACTTTTCAGTCATGAGACTTTTTGAAAATGTTTAAAACTTATACCTGTTCTCAAGTCGAGTATGTCTCAAAAGTCTGATGTTGGGTGAGTGTAAGAGCAATCTTTGGAGTGTAGTGTTTGCTGGTATGCAAGGTAGATTTTGAAGAGGAGAAAAGGATACATTTTGGAGAAGATATGTCAATTGCATACCATGTGGAGTTTGCTGCAAAGGCTTTCTCCATGGATTTACTTTTCACAGAATCCTCATTCATGTGAGGTGGAGAGAAAGTGAGTTCTGTAAAATTTAACTGTCCCCTTTCCAAAATGTTAAAACAAATTGTTTCTATATCTATGCATAAGAAATTGTATCAGGCTTTACAAGTTATAACACCAAGGCTGGCTTAAGATATGGGCACACTGGGCAGTTAGCCAGAGGCTCCTTGGGTCTAGGGGCCCAGTTCAAGCCTATGTATATTGTGGCTTGCTGTCTATAAATAAATACTACAGAACCCACTGCACTGATTTGCCCAGGGGCCTTCAATGTAGCTATGGTGACTGGCTAACACCATACATTTCTAATGTTATATCTAATTCCTCTGTTATGGTTACTAGCTCTCATCTTGAAGAAATTTCTTCTTCTTCTTCTCATCGTCATCATCATGAGATGAGTCAAGCTAAGTAAAATCACTGTCTTCCACACATACAGGCTTGTTCTTTCAGGTTGCGGGTCCCACATAAAATGTACTCATGCCAGTGCTGCATAAACACACCCATGCCAGTGGCAATGAAAAGCACCCAGCGCACTCTGTTAACTAGTTGGCATCAGGAAGGGCATCCATCTGTACAAGCTATGCCACAACAGACAATTGGGGTCTGGACAGCTCCCAGCTGGCCAGCTCCATGTCAGTGTCCAACCCATGCCAGCATAGAAAGTGGATGTTAAACGATGATGATGATTATTAATGCGACCTGGCAGAATCATTATTATGCCTGACAAAATAAGTAATGGCATATTTTTCTAGCTTTACATTCTAAGTCCAAATTCCACTGAGGTTGACTTTGCCTTTCATCCTTTCAGGGTCGATAAAATATGTACCTGTTGAGCAAAAAGAAGCGGGGATCCAATGTAATCAGTTAGGCCTTTTCTCCAAAGTTTCAGGCTTTGTACCTATAGTAGAAAAAAAAAAAGAAAATATTAATGTTTTTTTTTACATTCTGAATTCTGCCAAGTTCAACTTTATGGGTTTGATGAAATCAAAGTACTAGTTACATTAATATAATTTTCTTCTCTCTCAAAAGTTGTGACCTTGTGCCATGTTAGAAATTGTTATTAATATTAGTATTAATGGCATTTCTCCAACTTAGATCTGGGTGACTTTACCTGTCTGTCATTTCTTAAAGATTCTTTGTAAGCCAATTTTATCTTCTAGCAGCCTAATTATTTATGTTACTTAATCAACGCAACATTTAGCTTTTAATCTAAAGCAAGCAAACTTATCTTGATCAGACCTATTGTCAAAGTAGTACACACGTTATGTATTAAATGCTACCATTTTATATATGCTTAATTATGCACATGCTTTTTTGGATTGCTGCGGACTTCTAAAACTATTAATAACTCTTGTTTATGTGTTAATATCTCTTCTAATGGGATTAATTAGTCTTAATCACTATTTGTATTTGTTTATTTGTACTTATAGCTGTATTTGTTTTGATTTTTTTCTTTAAAAAAAAATAGTATGTGGAAGTAACTATGGATTTTGTATTTCTGTTTTGTTATATATCGTGCTTATTGTGGTTAATTGTTATGTCAGCTTGAAACTGATACAGGAATGTCTTTCTCTCTGTATGTAGGGAGTGAATTCCTTTCATGTACAGAAGGAAAATTGAAATATATTTATATCATCAAACAACATATTATGCATATTATGTGTGTGATTGACAAAAGTAAAAATTTTATTAACATAAGCCATTCTTGGTGGTCAGTAGCCTCCTCATAGTAAAGATTCTTACACTGCTTAGGAAAGAAAAATATAATGTAGGAAAGTCTGGAACTTTAGAATGATTGTATGACAGGCCCACCATTATTCTTTGACGTATATTCATACAGTTTTCAACTGTAAAAGAATGGTATTTCCAAGAAAAGTCATATTGTTCATTAGTCAGATCTTTTCAATGACTGGGGTTGTATTCTAGCAAATTGGGATATCGGATATGTTGATCTGATTTCTAGATATTCCTGCTACACGAGTATCACCAATTCTCAGATGTTAGAGTTCTGCATTCTTTCCTGCTGTTGTAAACTTGCTTTGTTACAAGAATTGTGTTGCACAAACATTAGTAGATTGAACTTAGCTTTTATGTTACGATTACTACTCCTGGAATAGAGTTAGATCACATGCAGGCTTGAAAATATATAATATGCAATTACATACACAGTCATACAGAGCTGGTGCACCAGCTTGCTGTTTGCTTGTAGTTGTGTTTAAATTCAAGTTGACAGTTATCAATCTTGTGTTTATTCAAAAACAAAAAAAACCCAGCCACTAAATAATATTAACAGCTGAAGTACTATTTTTTTTTATTTGTTTGTTTTTATCAGGAATATAGGAATGCAAAACTATTTTTGCTGCTGATATTAACTACTGCTGTTGATAATTCTTGAATATGTCAAATATTCACCAGCTTTTTTTCTTATTAGTTTTAGTAAACCAAATTTTTCATTTTTAGATGAAGCCATTTTACTTCTCATGACACACTTTGCGCCCCCCCCCCCTTGAATCTCAGGTGTCTCTCAATGTAGAAACTTAACTTTGTTTCTTACATATTGAGCAATGTTATTTGCTAATGTGTGTGTATGTGTGGTACAGAAGTCAAAGAGTCAATCAAATTTCTTATATGCTCTACTGACCACTAATAATATACATATAGGATGTTCAGGCTAAATTTGACAGTTTACATAAAAGGAAAAGAAAACACACTATCCCATCCAAAACGTCCTTTAAAATAATCAGAAAATATCAACTTGATTATGACTGAGAGATAACAAAGTAGCTGCTCTCAGTTTGCACCATGGTCTTGAGATGGCTCCAGAATTTGGTGCATTCATTCCTCAGTGTCCTTGGGAAGATCTTCAAACACTTCTTTGGTTTTATCTTTGGTGTTGCTGAGAGAGCAGTTGGTGTCTTTCTCAACTGTATCTGATATGTCATTGAGTGAATCAGGAGGCCAGAAATTGGGGTTGGTTAAGTTTTGGAAATTCTCTGACAACCACTTCTGACTCTTTCTGGAGATATGGCAAGAAGCTGAATCTTGAAGGTAGAACATATATGGCCTTCCAGCAGCAACCCTCTCCATCCAGAGTTTGACCACAGTCTCCATCAGCTTCACATAGCCATCTGAATTGAGCCTAAGGCCCTGTTCAAAGATGTGGGGCAACATGATGTCACCTTCTCTGGAGACACATCCAAAGACCATCACAGTTTGGGGGACCTTGGTTTTCATGATACATGGGACATCACATGGATTGTAAGCAAACCACCTGTTGTTCAGGGTATTGTGCAACTGCTCCTGGCAGAAGTTCTTTTCACCTTTGTTCAAAGCCTCCCTGGACCTCAAGTGGCCTGAACTCTTTACATGAACACCACCCTGTACTTAACTCCATGTCCCCCTACATGGCTTTGCTATTTGCTTTTGAGCCAAATTAACTAACTAACTAACTAACCTAAGAACCAAATCATCCTCAGCTCAAGAGGATGCCTCAACTTGTTCAGGATCTTCTTTGCTTTTGTCACATGGTTGTCCTTGGCCTTGCTTATCAGAATTTATCCTTTTCACCTCTTGTATGAGTTGTTGTTAAGATCCTCATTCATAGTCTCTGTTGCAGCTGTTGTCCATCAAAGAGCATTGAGCAGTAGTCATCATGTTGGCATTTTGATACCTGGCATGAATCATCATATTCAATATTCAATATTCTCCAATATTCAGATGGCTTCCAGTCCTCCATGTCAACTAACTTTTTCTTAACTACAACTTTGAATTTAATGCTCTCCAACATTGTTGACTTTTCACCAGTTCATTAAGTTGTTCCTTAATGGAGACTTTAAAAAATCTTCAAAGTTAGCTCAAACACCCTGCACATAGAGTATGAGATCCAATTGAGCAAGGTAGTTCCATAATACAATAAAGCAGGAATAGATCTGAATAAACTTGATATAAATTATATTCTCTAATTGACATAAGAGCCAACTCTGAAATTATTGAAAAACCTGGATTATAAATCTCTAGAGGTCTGATAAGCTGCAAATGTTCTACACTCTAGATTAGGGTTAGGTGTCTTCATACTCTGCATGTATATGCCTAGATATATACACCTATCAGAAAGCAATGTCTAAATATCTAGAGATGTTGATCTGGGTTTATGAATTTCATCTGAAACTCCAAAAGTTATTGCAACAACTGCAAAGCCTCAGAATTTCTGATGGCCTTTCTCAGCAACCCCCTTATACATAACATTGTTAAAACTGCATCCCAAAGACACTCTGTTCATGGTTAGTTGGTGATTCCATTTAAAGATTAAGTCATACCTTCAATGGAATACTGCTGTCATATCTAGAACAGTATTAATGCTGAATTATTAAACATCTTTGGCTGCATTCAGTTAAGGGACATCTGAGTAATTGGTTAAAACTCACTCACCATTACGCTACAACTGCTGGCATGCAATGTACTGTCTCAACAACAACAGCTTCTGCTTCTCTAGCAAGGCTAGTTGTATACCACCTCCACACAACACATCTGCCTCTCCACCACAGTGGCTCACCCATTTTGTCCTTCATTCATTCATTTTCTTTCCTTCCTTCACAGAGCATCATTTATCTGCAATTTCCTTCCCACCTACTATTTCCTTATAGACATCTAGTTATAGGCATTTAAGTTGAATATCAACTGTATCAGTCTCTCTAATCCCAGATGGTCTGTGAAGGTGATGGGCAATACTCCTCCTGAAGCTGTAAAAAAAAAACATTAAAAGATATTCTAAGTGCTACAAAATTTTCTTTTCCTTAACAGCCACTGCTTTCTGGAAGTCTCTTACCATTAATGTAAATGAACATTACATAGAAAACTTTTTGAAAGAAAATAGCTTCAACTAAATGGGCTTTTATAGTATCATCCTATGTCTCTGTGTTTCATCACTATCTTTGAAGCACAAAATTCTGAAATTTTACCAATCTATTTCATCTCATATTTCCCTTAGTCTGTATTTAATGTATGTATATATTTCTGCTCAGTGAAATAGGGAATGCTTTAAAGATAATGAAGATAAATAATACCTCAGGAAAAGATGAGGTGACAATCAAACTGTTATGGAGTGGAAGGTAGCAGTTGTGACAGATCCTCATTCTATGTCACAATTGATAGTTGAATGAAGGAAAATATCTTTGTTGTGGAAGGAGCTGAATAGTATTTTGCTTTATAAGAAGAATGATAGGGAATATCTGAGAAACTATTGCTTCATAGTCCTCTTGCCTCACTTCCACAAACTGTTTACAAAGTCATAGTTACCAAACTATCAAAACATCTGTGATCAACAGTCAAACAAGCATGCAGAGTTTTAGATGAACTACAGCACAATAGACCACATATTCATTCTAACAGAGCTTTTAGAATGAGTGAAAGCTGCCTCCATATGTGAACTTTATTGATTATGTAAATGCTTTTGAAAGTATCAAGGTGAATACAGTACTGAAATCTCTGGAGATTCCAGGAGTTGAGGCACAATACATCAAACGTCTGAGTGAGGCAAACTTTGGATGTACCACTAACATAGTTCTGCTGGCATGACTTTAAGAAACAGGTACAGGCATGACTGTGTGGTTAAGAAACTTGCTTTGCAACCACAGGCTGTTGGGTTGACTCTCACTGCATGGCACCTTGAGCAAGTGGCTTCTGTTATAGCTGTGGCCCAACTAATGCTTTATGAATGAATTTGGTAGATGGCAACTGTCTGGAAGTCTGTTTTTGTTTTATATATATATATATATATATATATATATATATATATATATATATATATATATATATATGTGTGTGTGTATGTATGTACATACATGTATATATGTATGTATGTATATATAATAATGATAGGGAATATTATTCCAAACTTACAGGGAAAAATTCAATTTAGTAATACTAAATCAAATTTCACAATATATAATATATGTAAATAAATTAGAGAAGAACCACCTTTATCAATTCAACAATGAAATAACAGTGATATAATTAAATTATACCATATGGAAAAAAAAATTAAATACACGATAAAACATATACCAATAATTGAGTAAAGTACAAGATAATAATAAATAAAAAGTATATAATTGGTAAATTATACCAATTATTCATTCTAACAGAGCTTTAAGAACGAGTGAAAGCTGCCTCCATATGTAAAGTTTATTGATTATGTAAATGCTTTTGAAAGTATCAAGGTGAATGCAGTACTGAAATCTCTGAAGATTCCAGGAGTTGAAGCACAATAAATCAAACTTCTGTGTGAGGCAAACTTTGGATGTACCACTAACATAGTTCTGCTGGCATGACTTTAAGAAACAGGTACAGGCATGGCTATGTGGTTAAGAAACTTGCTTTGCAACCACAGGCTGTTGGGTTGACTCTCACTGCATGGCACCTTGAGCAAGTGTCTTCTGTTATAGCTGTGGCCCAACTAATGCTTTATGAATGAATATTGGTAAATTATACTAATTATTAACTTTTTATTTATTATTATTTTGTACTTTACTTAATTATTGGTATATGTTTTATCGTATATTTAATTTTTTTCTATATGGTATAATTTCATTATATCATTGTTATTTCAGTGTTTAATTGATAAAAGGTGGCTCTTCTCGAATTTATATACATACATACATACATATATATATATATATATATATATATATATATATATATATACTTTTATTCTTTTACTTGTTTCAGTCATTTGACTGTGGCCATACTGGAGCACCACCTTTAGTCGAACAAATCGACCCCAGAACTTATTCTTTGTAAGCCTAGTACTTATTCTATCGGTCTCTTTTGGGATGTAAATACACCAACATTGGTTGTCAAGCAATGGTGGGGGACAAACGCACACACACATACACAATGGGCTTCTTTCAGTTTCCATCTACCAAATCCACTCACAAGGCTTTGGTTAACCTGAGGCTATAGAAGACACTTGCCCAAGATGTCATGTGATGGGACTGAACCTGGAACCATGTGGTTGGGATGTGTGTATATATTCCACCCCATGCTGCCTGACAACTGGTGTTGGTTTGGTTATGTCCCCATGACTTAGGGCTTTGACAAAAGAGACTGATAGAAATAGAATAAGTACCAAACTTAGAAAAATTAGCTCTGATGTCAATTTGTTTGACTGATTCTTTCTAGACATTGTCCTGGCTAGGTTTCAATCCAACGACTTGAAGCAAATAAGAGATAAAAGAAGCTTCTAAACGGTCACACTGCCTACTAGACATAGTCAAATTACACTCTACTATCTTGAAAAGTAATACTGTTCCAGATACACTATGTCAGAACAAAAAAGGTGAAACTCTCTCTGCTGGAATGCTTCTTATCATAAATTTAAAAACGAGGACAAACATGAATACTGGTGGGACTAAAACAGCAGCAGCAACATTGATCAGTGAACTTAAATGAATGAATATTCAAGAATATCTTAAGAAATTTGAATACGAAACCATTTTTTTGATAGAAAAAATTAAATACAAAAGCCACATTGCAAAATTACCCATAAAGATATTTACTTCTAATAGTCTCTGATTGGAAGGTGACAACTCTGGAGTTATTGAGAAGGTTAATTAGGTTGCAGACAAAAGATACATGATGACAGTTTAATTACAACTCAAGTGAGATATTTGGGGTCTGATTTCCTCTTGGCTCTTCTTAAATCATCTGTATGTTTTCATTTTAATGTATCTGTCTGTATATATGTGTGTTATCATCATCATTTTTTATGTCTACTTTTCCGTGCTCGCATGGACTAGAAGAATTTGTTGAGGCATATTTTCTTGCAAGTTGATGCCCTTCCTACTGCCAACTCTCACCTGTTTCCAAGTCAGGTAATATTCCCCTTAACCAAATATGTTTTCGTGGAAGATTGGACAGTTACATTCATTTACAGTTATCACATGAAGTCAAGACAAGGAGATAGTAACACACACACACATGCACACACACAGTTTTTGTCTACCAAATATACTCACAAAGCTTTGATTGACCCAGGGCTATAGTAGAAGACACTTGCCCAAGGTGATATGCAGCAGGACTGAACCAGAGCCCATGTGGTTATATGCATATATAAATAACTGACTAAAGTCTTGAAAAGCAGTGCCTCAGCAAGGCTGCTGTCCAGTGATTGATTTCAAAGAGAGAATAAGGAAACTACATTTGAACGTGTGTGTATGTTTGCCCATAAATGCATAACAGATTACTAATGACTGTGTATTTTAATATAATTTCCTTGTGGTATATATCAATGTCAACTGAACATGACACACAGATATTTCTCTTATCTCTCTCTTTAGTTATGCTTTACTTGACACTAACCCTCATAAAACCAACTGATCAATCTACTGAGGGAGAAGTCACATATTTTCAAATTGCTGTTGCTATTTACAGAAAACTTAGAAGTTTCCAGCAGGTGATTATATGATAATCACTTTAGAATATACCAACACGATTGTTGTAGCTTCAGTCTTGCATAACCAATAAATGATTATGTAGTTACAATCATAGACATGGTTATAGCTGTAACCATGCAATGACATAGAAGGTTATTAAATAAAAGATACACTTAACTGCGTCTACTAACTGATTGGTTGACAGTTATCTCAATATTGACAGGTTATTTGTTTGGGAAGATGACATTTATTTTAATCTCACTACCATGGAGCTTGAGTTTGATCAGAAAACTGCTGCTATTGCTATCGTTATTTCAAATGTAAAGATTGGTACTAAATTATTGCAATTGCTGTTAGGATGTTAATCCCCCAGATATATCAAACATTCACTAGTATTTATTATTAATATTAAGGTTATGGCAAAGACAGCAAGCTGGTAGAATTGTTTTCACACAGGGCAAAATGCTGAGCAGTATTTTATCTGTTTTTATGTTCTGAGTTCAAATTCTGCTGAGGTTGACATTACTTATCCTTTCAAGGTCAATAAAATAAGTACCAGTTGAGCACTGGGGTCATTGTAATTGTTTTATGCCCTTCC
>NC_043001.1:43729963-43767463 GCF_006345805.1 Octopus sinensis | reverse complement strand
CCTCTCAAAGGATCTTTGCCTTGCAGGTTACTTGGTGACAATGTCAGTACTTATGCTGTGTAAGAAGCATCCAGTAAAGTGGTTGGCATTTGGAAGAGCATCCAGCTGTAAATACCATGCCCAAACTGACCTCACCTGTGCTGGTGGCACATAAAAAGCACTCTGTCTACTCTGCAGAGTGGTTGGTGTTAGGAAGGGTATCTAACCATAAAAATCATGCCAAAACAGACACAGAAGTCTGGTACAGTCTTCTGACGATGATGTGGGGAGAAGAGATTATTTTTCAACTGCAACTAAATATTTTTTTCATGGCTCAGCATGCAAGATACATTTGATCTTGTGGATGTTGAGGTGCAAGGGTGGAGTGGAGGATAAAATAAATCTCTCATGTACTGCCAGATATGATGTAACCCAAATTAAAATAAGATCATTGGAGTAAAAGTAGATCATCGAATTAATAATATAGGCAAAATAGGTCACAGATGTTATAAGGTAAATGAAGTAGGTTGGTGGTGCTGTGAAATCTGTTAACAAATGCCTTCACGTTTTAAAATTCTCATGACAAAGGTAAAATTTCACCCACATTCATATTTGAAACTGTTCACAAAGTGTTGAAAAACCCATACAGAGGGCTGTGGTGGAAAATATAGTTTAAACCTTAAAATGAACCGACACACTCATGCATACACATATTTATATAAGTTGCATAGCTATGAATTTGTTAAATTAAAGAGTCATATTTCTTCTCAGCACAGATGCTTCTCCATAGATTCTTATGCACCTTCAAATAGATTCTCTGGTATTGCTTTATAAGGAGAAGCTAACATGTAATATTCTAAGACTTGAAATTTTGCAAGTTGTTCTACATTCATATATATATACTGTTACTACGAAGTAAAAAAAAAAAAAAAAAAAGATTTAATAAAAAAATATTTGGTTCTGAGATGACTTACCACTGGAAACACTCAGCCTTCTAGAAATAGCAGCCATAAGATATATGTGTGTGTGTGTGATGGACTCTCCTGTCAAAGACGACGTATGAACATTACACACACACACACACACACACACAAAGATTGCTTGGTCACTGGTAGAATGCCTTTGATTATAGGGGTCTATTTAATTAGGGCTGACCTGGGCTTAATGAAAATAGAACCTTGAATTGACTTTTTAGCTTTTACTTGAATGCTTGAAATTGGTTTACTATTAACATTTTTGATGGCATCAATAAATTTTGTGTCTTTTTTCAAGCTATTTTCATCTTATGGATTGATTCCTTTGAGATATAATGAGGATGTTAAACTGTTGTAACACCCAAATGAATATACGCTCTAGTTCAGCTAGCTTTTTATACTTATTATATGACTCATTACACTTTGCTCATTATCTTCATAAGGAGAAAACCTAATGACATCAATAAAATGCTCATATAGAAACTTGTTTTTTAAAGTTTGTTCTTTTTTTTATAGATCTGACTAAATTTGGTCAGATAGTCTGGCATTCCCGAATCATACAAGTAACAAGACACATCCCAGTTTCTGATTAGTGTTGTTGGTTGTATGCTAAATCCAACCAATGGTAACTCATAATACTGCTAGGTGTCCTGGTACCAATGGAGTTCAGATGGCTCCTAGTGGCTCTGGGCAGTGTCCAAGCCTCATAACTACAGAGTAGGGCAGGGAGAACCAGAGACCTTAAGGCCCAAACCATTGTAATTCTGCAGAAATATTGGCAGTGCCAAATACCCTTTGTCGAATATGTCTACAACTGCACTAGCTCACCAGCTTGTCCAAATCTTTTTAGGACTTCAGACTCACAGATAATACCACTATGGATTTCACTGCCAAGATAAGTGAGGCTGTCAACAACTTTGGCATTCTCATCCACAATGGAGACAAACAAGGTAGAGTCCTTCAAGAAGCCAACAAAGGACTGGATCTTTGTCTTGACCCAAGAGACTCTAAAGCCAAGGGATTCCAGTTCCTCACTCAGTGAAAAGAGAACTCAGACTGTCAGGCCATGTTGCTGAATTTCATGAGTTAGACCCTGCTTACCATGTTCTCTTCACTAAGGATCCGGCTGGGTTGATGGCTCATGTTAGTTGACCACATGCCATATGGTCTTGGCAGATGAGGACATATCTTGCAGAGATGGGGACTGACTGAGATTCTACTCAACAGGTCACCCAGGAGAACCCAAGAATATACTGAGATGATGAATGCAGCAATGTACTGCAACAGTACATGCCCCCCCCCCTCACCTGACTGAATTTCTATTCAATGTTATTTTCATCTATCTTTTTTTCCACCATCATTATAGAGCTGATATTAAAAAATGTTAGTAAAATAATTTTTAAAAATTCTATATTACTACAGAATAAAATAAATCCATACTCAAATTCATTGAGCTTTTCATTTATTTTAAACTAATCACATCCAGCCCAAATATACTATGTGTTTGATGTTCTGGCCAGCAGATTACATCAAAATTTCAAAGATATGAGATTATGTGTGATTAATTAAAAACAATGTGAACGAAAAAGCATTACATTTGACAGAATAATCTGACTGCTAAAGAGTTAAACTACTTCCTAGTAAATGGCTTCTAGTATAAAAAGCAAACAAACTGTTGCTTACTTCTGATTGGGTCATCAAAAGATTCCAGAAGCTCTGCATACAGGAGAAATCTGCATATCTGAACAGTGGGTGCTGTAAAAGTTCCTGCTTTTGCTTATTCTTTTTAGCAAGATGTATGATTTACTTGCACCACACTCTCATTTTTTCACTATTCTAGTGCCAGCTAAATCTAACATTGTTTCAATAGCAATGATTGAGTACGAATGAATTTGCATTGCCAGTTGTCAAAATTCCACAAATCTCAACTAGATTTTTAGTTCTGATTATAAATTCAACATTTCTGATGTCTCAATCAAATGCATACATTTTTTTTTTATCTGTCAATTGTAAGGTTTAATGACATTTCATTTATAGCTAGGTTGCTCTAGAGTTGGTTCAATGAAACGAGTAAGACAACTTTAGATGTATATTTGTAAGCAAATGAGTTTAAAGACATACGCACAGAAGGGTCTATTTATTCTTTTTATTTTGATAGTGAAAAGTTTCCCTTATTTTAATAGTAGCTATTTTCTTCAAATCACATTCAATATTTACACGTGCAACTTTAAATACTTTATCTATTTTATTATTTTAATCAAATACTGATGTAGCCTTGGTTTTTAAAACTTGTTTAATTTTTTATAATATTTCGTTATTATTTAGCCACTGGTTAGTCTGGTTCCAGCAGACCAATGATTAAAAGCATTTCAGTGATGACTATCCATTTTTCAGTCTTAGCATATCTAAGAATACATTATCTAATGTGTCTTTTTTTATAAGACAGTAAGGCATGATTTGAGAGAGAGAGATTTGGTTACTATTTTTAGCAGGTCATAGAACAGAGTAAAATTACTTTTTTGGGGTACCAAATCTGTAGCTTTAAAGTTTCAAAATTTCCATTTGTTTCTCAAGAGAACAATATTAATAAGCATGTAGGTTACAACTGCCATTTACCTTATCACCTTTAAAACCGATTAGCTTCATGCCAACCAAGAGATGATAATAGGAAATCATACCAGTTTATGGCTTGTTCCGTGTTTATTCCAAGCAACAGCATTTCTGAGATAGATTTAGAATGTGATTTTAAAGTCAATAATGGATGGTTTATGGCCAATTAAATATTAATACATTATTTCTTTTACTCTCTTGAAAGCTGACAATCCTTTGTTAATACTGTCAATCTATGTTGAAGGCCACATTAAATATTCTGCAATTACATCTAATTTGACTGATGAAGATAATACCAGTCTAGCCTTTTTGCTTTATTGATCCAAATGGCTAGCTGGCTTCCTAGAGTTAATAATACATGATAAATCTATAATTCACCAAATAAGCTTTAGAGTAGAAGCATTAACTGAGTAGATGGTGTCAGTCTTTCAGATCATCATTGCACCAGCTGCTTGGACAAGACACTTAACTCTTCTTCAGTTAAATGTATTACAGTTTTGTGAGCGAATCAAATTATATATATATATATATATATATATATATATATATATATATATATAATAAACCTGGCCCTAGCAGATGTGCCTTTGTTAATCATAAGCAGTAATTTTCGATATCTAAATAACCTACTCACTGGTGTGTATTGAAATTCTCTAAAATGTTATCCTAAGACCTTGCTTTACTTCTCTTCCATGTCTCCCAACTTTTTTCTTTCTCAGATAGTATTTTACTGTTCATTTTATCAGCATATGAGAATTTGTCGAATTAATCTTTTTTTATTAAATTATACTTCTACCAACTTTATACACATTATCATCATCATCATTTAACGTCCATTTTCCATGTTGGCATAGATTAGATGGTTTGACAGAAGCTGACCAGCTGACGGGCTGTTCAGGTTCCATGTCTGTTTTGGCATGGTTTCTACAGCTGGATGCCTTTCCTAACATCAACTACTTTACAGACTGTACTGGATGCTTTTATGCAGCACTGGCATGGGTGCTTTTTACGTGGCACCAGCATTTATGAGCCTGCAAGATGCTCAGCTGCAGCGGGTTGCAAGGGACAAGCCTGTATTCAAAGGCAACCACACTTTTACTTAGCTTGGCATGTCTTTTCAATCACAGCAAACTGCCAGGAATCTCAGTCTCCTGTCATCCTCTCTGTGAGTCCCAACATTTATAGATCCTTTCTTACCACTTTGCCCCACTCAGAACAAATTCAAACAATCATAAACAATTGCAGTGAGCACAGGCATGGCTATGTGGTAAGAAGTTTGCTTCCCAACCATATGATTTAAATCCTCCTGGGTTGTATCTTGGGTGTCTTTTGCGATAGCTTCAGATCAGCCAAAGCATTGTGAATGAGTTAGGTTGATAGAAACTGAAATAAGTCTGTCACATACACATGATGACAACTCAATTGACTCAAATACTGGATAACTTTGATTGCAATGTGTAACTTATCACTACCTCATCATCATCATTATCTGCATTAAAACATTTCTTTACAACACAGGTAGTCAGCAGCATGGTTATTTTAAAAAGAGGTATTAATTCTATAATGACTGACCCATGACAACATATATTTTTAAGACTATCAAACTTTAAAATACAAACCTTTCTTAGTGATATGTCCTTCTCCATATTCATTAATAATTTGTAAAACCGTAGCCTGCAATTTAATAGATCTTTTAATACACTGATTTCTCACCTTTTTTTCTTTTAGTTTGACAAACACTTTCAATTTAGTATAACTTCTACTGATTTTACGTAAAAATTATGGCCTCATTCATTATTGTTAATTTAGATAAGATGAAATAAACAATCAAATATTGTTAATCTTTTGCCACCATCATTAAAAAATGAATTCATAACTGCAATTATAGAGCCAATAAGGTAACATCTAGGAGGTTGTTTACCCTCTAGAAATAACAGTCAGATATCTCTCATATTCCACTGTACCAACATAAAAAAAGGACACATTTAGTAATGTAGTCCTAATACTCTAAAAATATGGAATGGTCACCACTAAAACGCCTTTGATCATAAGGTCTCTTTGATCAAGGTTGGACAACAACAACAAATCTCCAGTATACCACAAATGAGGTCACAATTATATTGTTGATCTCAGCTTCACAGCCATTCTCTATAAGAGAATGAAAAAGAGATTATGCTCTTGTTGAACAAAACAGTCATTACTGCTTTCCTATTATTGACACTAATTTAAAAATCAGTTTCAGATTAAGATAAATTTTTCTCAGGGCCATTTGGACACAGTCCTTATTTCTATGACTTGAATACTTGTATTGATTTCTTAACACTTGGAACGTCTTTGTTATGATCGTCCTTGGTTACCTTATCTTCTAGCTACACAGATACAATAGGAAGTCTATTATCCATTAATCAATAGCATCCCCAATCGAATTCATAAAAGCTTTGCTGCTTTTAATACTAATGAGTTATCAGCTAAGCTTGCTATTGAGAGAGAGAGAGAGAAAATGTGTTTAAAATAAAGTGTGAAAGAGAATAAATGTATATCCTGGTGTTTTTATGAGAAACTGTTAGTCTACAATGCTAGTGTTTTCAAAGTTATTATTTATTCGTGATGCAATCTATTTTTGCTCTTCATTATATTGTCACCTTGTAAAAGGAATAAAGAATAACAATAACAAAACAAACAGTAGCTTTCACATGAAAACATAGAAAATCTATTAACTGATTAGTAATAAAATTCTAATATTCTTGAAGAAAAAATTTTATTTTCTTTACTCCTGTCATCTGTTTGTTTTCATTTATTCTTACATTTATCTTATTATATAGATATATGTCAAGAGAAGACACTAAAATGATTATTTGAACATAAGTACAAAACATCGTTTGAAATAGATCTAATTCTTTTATGGCTGTATTAAAATTTAATAGTTAAAAAAAAAAATGGTTCGATTAATTTTGAATCAAAATACCAAACATTTAAATTTTTTTGTTGCATTCAAGCTGGGCCATGTAAAAAGCACCTATGCTGATACCATGTAAAAAGCATCTATGCCAGTGCCACATAAAGAGCATTAAACACACTCTGTGAAGTGGTTGGTGTTAGGAAGGGCTGTAGAAACCAAGCCAAATCAGACTGGAACCAGATCCAACTCTCCAGCTTGCCAGCTCTGATCAAGCCATCCAACCCATGCCACAATGGAAAACAGATGTTAAATGATGATGATGATGATGATGATGAAACTAGTGCTGGGTAAATGTAATTTACCCCAAAAGGTTCTTATGACTGAAAGTTTTAATTTAAATATAAACACTTTAGAACAGGTGGTTTTGTGAGCAAGATGTCAGAAACAATTTCAGGCAAGTTGCTATTAAAAGAGTTAAGAAAAGAATTTGCATATTTAAGCCTTACTCTCAGGTTTAAAACCATGATTCAGTATTAAAATTAATGATTAAAAAAAAGCATCAGAGGAACGATGCATGCCCTGTGTACAGATGAATTTTTTCGCAAATGATAGTGTGACTTACAATGCATTGTTTACACATGCTTTTTAATCGAACTAAATTAATTAAAAATTTTTGTTTTAAGTCTCACCATTATAGGTATTTATACTCCAGTAAAATTAAAAATTCAACTCGTAAATAACCAAAATACTCGAATCTATCAGTGTACACACACATACAAATCTATGTATGTATGTACACATGTGTCTATGCACATAGGTACACCATGATCTATACTGACATAGACGAGGATCAATTCATATGAAAAGAAAATGAACAAAATATGACCACTTATAGAGAAATTTGAAAGTTCACTTTTTAAAATTTTCTTTAAATATCACCATTATAGGTATTTGTACTTTAGTCATCATCATCATCATCATCATCGTTTAACATCCGTTGTCCATGCTGGCATGGGTTGGATGGTTTGACTGAGCTGGCATGCTGGAAGGCTGCACCAGGATCCAGTCTGATTTGGCATGGTTTTCTATGGTTAGATGCTCTTCCTAATGCCAACCACTCCTAGAGTGTAATGGGTTCTGTTATGTGCCACCAGCATGTGTGCCATTTGTGTGGCACCGGTATCTGCTATGACTGATTTTGCTCAGCTTGATGGGCCTTCTTCTCAAGCATGACATAATGCCAAAGGTCATGGTCATTGCCTCTGTGAGGCACAAGAAATCAAGTTGTAAAATATCCCCATTATAGGTATTTATACTCCAGTGAAATAAAGAAATCAAGTCATAAATAAATGAAACCTTCAAATCCATCACTATGCACGCACAGAGTCGCATATCTATGTATGTACGTATGTTTGTACACACACGTGTCTACATGCATAGGCACACCATGATTGTTTCAAGTTTGATTTTTTTTTAAAAGATAATCAAACCAAATGTTCATCATTTGAAGCCACTCACCCAATGAGTATTTCTGCCAAATGTAAAAATCCATTCAGCCATTTTCCAGTAATTTTGCAAACACAAAAACAATTACAATACCCTGCTTTTGCTTATGCACACAGTGTAATAATTTGTTTATCTACCATTTAGTCCAATGTGTTATACAGTCATTCTATTTCATTTATAATATACCTATTGAACATTGTCACTCAGTAAAGACATGTTTGTTGTCACTCTTGCTTCTCTATTAAGCAACTCTGTACTTAGGCTAATTATCATTTTAATTATTTTCATTCTACTGGACTACAATATTGTTTTTCATTTCCTTTCCTTTTGTGACAAGAATTAGTTTATATCACTGTAAAGATTTTGTCACCCTATTTTTTTGCTGTTTCAGAACTTATTAATGGTGAAACAATAATGCAGATTTAGTTCTTTATTTTCTTAAAAATTACATGAAGTGCAGTAGTTAAATCAGATCTGTCTGATATGGATGGGTTTCCAAATGGGTTGAGACACCACAAAGTGTCCTTCATTGGCTCTCCTGGATGGCTTGGCTTGTTTCTAAGCCAAAAGATCAATTTTTGCTGGAGAATAAAACAACAGATTAAATAGCATTGTAGAAGTTGTAGCATATTAAATTAACAGTTGTTCAATTCCAGAACTGAAAATCAAAGCTAATCCTAGCATGATCTAAAATTATTAATTAATTCATTTAATCTAGCAATCTAATAATGTTTTGGCTTTTCTCCAACTTGCTTTATAAATAAAATAGCCAGTAACATTAGATGATATTCTTGCAGTAACTGATAAGGAAGACCTTTGAGTGTTGTGAACTGAATCCACTTTGAGTAATAATTTGGATTACAAATTATGAGTAAATTAAATATCCTTAAGTTGGATATTTGATTTTGATTCTTTGACTATTAACCTCATCTTTAGACATTAATTTTTTTTTAATATTTACATCCATACTAAGTTTCGATCAGTTTCATCTCTGATTGTTATCAAGTATTTCAGTGTGTACATGATATCAAACTAGAAATCTTAATTTCTATACTTAGGTTAATAACACACTCTTATTCATGTGACCATTTATACCAGTAGTTCTTGTCTTTGGACCCCTTTGATTCCTATTTTACCCCAGTGGATCCCTAATATACATTCTATGTTTTAAAAAGTACCATTATATTTTTATGATTTAAATATTATTAGGAATTGTATAAAAGAAAATTATTAAAATTATTTGTGTTATTATAGAAGTATAACCAATTTATTGCAGATAAATTTTAACAACAAAATCTTATATGGACCCTACAAGGGCCATATGGACCCTGGTTGAGAAGCACTGATTTATACTAGTAGATATGAGCACTTTTATTTTTAATTTAGAAATAAATGTTCTGGTTTTAATCCAGTCTAATACAATATACACATTCTGGAATAAGATGCCTATTGATAACCAGTGTTCAAACCAAGCAAAACATGGCATAGATGTAAATATATAAAGAATTTTATCTTTAAAGATAAGGTTAAAAAATATGAAATAATTATTTATTGTAATAATCCTTTCTACTATAGGCATAATGCTTGAAAGTTTTGGTGAGGGGCTAGTTTATTACATTGACACCAGTGCTTGGTTGGTACTTAATTTATGGACCCTGAAAGGATGAAAGGCAAAGTTAACCTTGACACCATTTGAACTCAGGACATAAAGTCAACTGAAATGCTGCTGAGCATTTTCTTCAGCAAGTTAACAATTCTTCCAGCCTGCTACCTTAATAATAATAATAATAATAATAATAATAATAATAATAATAATAATAATAATAATAATAATAATAATAATAATTTCTATTAAAGGCACAAGACCTGAAATTTGGTGGGAGGGGACTAGTCGATTACATCAACCCCAGTGTTTCACTAGTACTTAATTTATCGACTCCGAAAGAATGAAAGGGAAAGTGGACCTCGGTAGAATCTGAACTCAGAACGTAACGACATGTGAAATATTGCTAATGATTCTGCCAGCTCACCACCTTAATAATACAAACTCATTGCTTAAATAACCACTTAGATAATCAGCTGATATGTAAATATTAATGACTTGTAGGCTTATGGTATTTTGTTATGCAACCATAATATACTACAAAGTATGTTAAATGTCTTCTTTTTTTTATAAGTCAATACCATGTACTACTGTGTTAGCAGTGCACTTGAATCATTTGTTAAGGTCATCTCTACAGATTTTCTATAGAAATTATAGTCAGCACTGGTTTTGTTACATTTCGTATCCAAGGTGTCAGATGTAAACAAACAATGAGATCAAAGATGAAAAAATGTGTAATGGGCGTATATGCCATATTTCAGAAGATTTTTGCTCCTTCATCAGTATCCATCTAACTTATTAATCATCCACAAACTCGTTGCATAAATAGCCACTACATATAGCGGTGTAACGTTATTGGATATACCAATTTACATATTAAACACATTCTTGGAAGCTGGTACATAAACATTAAGTGATTGTTTGTTGGACACTTGCAGCAAGGCAGTGGTTGGACAACCTGATGAATGCAGAAACAGTAACTGGCTGGTAGAGGTTATGTTTCGGGGTGAGAAATGATTGAGGGTGTTTGTGGTTTCTGTATATTAGTCTGGAATACAAGGAGGTGAAACAAAAGTTGGTGTAAAGAGTTGAAAATAGTAAAGCATTTGGCTTTTGTAACTTCAGAATGGGGATGTGGGATGAGTGTGAGAGCAATGAGGAGCTGTGAGTGTTGAAGCTTCTGTGAATGATGACTTTGTAGAGGGGAGAAGTGAGATATTTATTTGTTCTTAGTGTAGGATGAGATATGATCAGAGTTGCTTGTGGTTTGAGGATTTCGGAGAGCAATAGGAGGAGGGAGACTTTTAGTCAGAGAAACTGAAAGGTTTTATTGCTGACTTTTTGGTGAGAGTCAGAGAGGGTGGAGTCTATATGTGCACCAACACCACCATATCAAGTGAAATATACTTATTATAGTAGTTATTATACCATAGCCTATGTTTTCATATCTAGTTCATGTATCTATAGAACATATTCACTCACACTTTCTGTTAGCAGTATGTGTGAGTGGTGGTGGTGGTGGTGGCGGTGGCGGCGGTGGTGGTGACAGACAAAGATACAAGAACAAAACAATGGAGCAACTGAAAGTTATTTTTGTGTTGAATAGATCTGTAAATTTGCAGACAGCAGTGGCTAAATATCAAGACAGTCATTACTGGTAGCTAATTTTAGATCATATATCCTTGTAACTACTGAATAGCATCAAATATTGGTTTAATGACCAATTTTCTTTCTTTCCTTCATTCTCTCTTTCTGGTTTTATCTCTTCCCCCTCTCTGTTTCTGAAGCATTCAAGCATCTATGTGTGAATAAGTGTATATACACATTTGTGTGTGTGTGTGTGTGTATACACAGACATATTTATATATAACTAGCTGCAAGATAATTGTTGGTAAGGAGATTCAATAGGAACAGCATGAACAACATGATGAGAAGAGTGAGTGGTAGGGAAGAGGCCTAGGAGATAGATGAATACTGGAAGTGAGAGTGTGATATGAAGGGTTGAGAATGCTCTGGGAGAGAGAGACAGTGATGGGAGAAATGGATGTCAATAATAAGTGATAGGGGAGGAAGGAGAGATGGCTAGCAATAAAGAAGGGTTGATGATAAAGGGGGTAGAACTGAATATAGATAGATCCAATGCCATATTATCTGTTTTTACACAAGTGGTATGATGGGAGAGAGATGGCGATATTTGGGAGGCACATTGATAGAAGCAGCCATGAGTGAAGAATGAGAGTTTAATGAATTAAAGATGTGAATGATGCATGGAGACTTAATGCAAACATACTGGTTGAGAAAGACCTAAATGCAAATCCTATACATCCCAATCTCCATTATCATTTTTACATTTGTTTATCTAGAGTTTGTCACAAGTCATGGTCGTTTGTTTTCTCTTCCAGGAATTTCATCCTTTTGAGATCAGTCTTCCCATTTGATGCCATCACTTCTTTGGCCTCTTTCTCCCACAGGTTCCATCCTTCTGGAGCACTCAGTACTTCTTAACAAAACTAGCATCTTCTATACCACTTTCTTCATGGAAATATCAATTTCTATCCATGATTTAAAAAAAAGAATGATTGACATTTATCTCACTATGTTTCTAAATTCTTATGCAAACAACATACAGTTCTTGGTGGTGAGAACAAAACTTCTAAAATGGATGCTTTAGTATAATGGTTAGAACATCTGTTATGTTTACAAGAGATGTGAGTTCATGTCCCACAGGAAGCTTTCAACGTTTTTCCATCCAAGGGCTTTTTAACCCAATATTCTACATGCTATCATTTATAGCTGTATCTACCATTAAGAATAATTTACTTCATACATTACATAGTATGTATACATGAAAACATTTGAAGAGAAAACATTAAGAACTTAATAAAATATGCTAACGTCATAGTATGGTACACATTAAGGAATAAATATGATAGTATCATCATAGTATGTGGCACACCACAAAAGATGGTAATTGGTATGTGATGGGAGGTGGTGCAAAAGAGTTACTTGGTGAAAGAGGGCCACTATCCTCTACAATGTAGATCACCATCATCACCATGTGCTTCAAAGGTGAAGAACTTATCCAAAGTTGTTTACCATTTATGGCATATCATCTCTTTGTACAGCTTAATGTGAGACTAACTTTTATGTTTTATATCTACCATAGAACAACGTTCCGACTTTATTGAAATATAAACTATTTACAAAACTGTATTACAGTAGTAAAAATTATATCTAAACCCTTATAATATACTCTATCAAGGAAACAAATATAACTTTAAAATCTATATTATCATAGATAAGTAAAAGAAATTGAACAGGACAGAAACAATGAACAGAGACATTAATGAAAGAATGAATATATATTCTTTTCTACTCTAGGCACAAGGCCCAAAATTTTTGGGGAGGGATCCAGTTGATTACATTGACCCCAGTAAGCAACTGGTACTTAATTTAGTAAGCCCGAAAGGATGAAAGGCAAAGTTGACCTCGGTGGAATTTGAACTCAGAACGTTTCTGCCAGCTTGCTGCTTTAGAAAGAATATATATTGAACACAACTGAACAACTTCCTTTGTCAGCTGCCTATTGCATGTCAATGTAATTTCACCAGCTTAAGGCAAAACCACTACTTTTGATAGTGTTACACAGCCTTAGAAAATGTTGTCCAATGCTGTTTCGGAATATGCAAATAGAATGCTTATACCCAGTCTAAAAATCACAAATGTATAAAACTTTTATAAATCAACATACAGAATAAAGCTAAAACATATAAATAAATAATAATCTAATATAATAAATGCAAAAACTAATTTCTGGGTGTCAGTGTGTCACACTTTGACTCCAGCTCTCACTATTCAATGACACTTCTTCGTGTTGGGGTAAGAGTAATTGAGATGGTGAGAGCGGCGGAGAAGGCAGAGAGAGGGGGGAGGGAGAGAAAGAGAGACAAAAAATCTAGGGAGAGTTGATGATGTTTTATTAAAAGTGGTAATGTTGATGATGGCAATGGGAGTAATAATAAGAGAGAGAAAGTAGGTATGTGAGAGAAAGAGGGAGATGATGTATGACTTTCATGGACAGAAATTCCTGTGGTCAGCATACTGAACCAACTACTGAACACTATCATTTTTGCTTTATTTTTTTGCTTCTTTAATACATATATATATATATATATATATATATATATATATAATACACTTTAATTGAAATACAGTTTCCCCAAAATTAAACATATCTAATATAATAAATGTGAACGTCAGATTAAATTAAAAACATTCCAGGCCGAATCTGGTCCTGTAATCCTGCAATTTTGGATTCCTATGTTTTCATTACTGCGATTGTTTTCGGCGATTTTTTTACATGATTTTTAGTGATGAATATGATCATAATTGGGATATGACTCTAGAGGAAGCAATTGCAACAAATTCTCCAAAACAAGTCAGAGATCTCTTTTCAGATCTTCCCATTCGGGGTTAGTTGCTTAAAAGCTACATACTAGCTTAAAAGCTACCCAATTGGGTGACATTTAAGCTAGTTAATAATATATCAACTTATATAAATTAGATGCTGATAGATAAAACATAAGAAACATACTACAATAAGCAATAAATCATAAGTACTAATATACAAGATGAAGATTGAAACTTGCAAATAATTAAATATTAGTAAACTAACTTATATAAACTTATTTAAATACTAATAAATAAAACATAGGAAACATAATTCTAAGAATTTTGACATTGATATATTAAAATAAAAGAAGAGGCTACATGATCACTGTCTGGTTACAGATTACATTACCAGAGAGCTAATTTTCATCTGTACAACCTTTGTAAGCTCTTGCATATGAAAGAAAGACTATTCTTCAAACTGGATCTTGTGGAGGGGCATAAAGCACCAAAGCAGAAGAGATCATCATTTGAAATGAGGAAAGAGAGACTAACAATCCAGTGGGCAATATTTCATGTTTTTTTTCAAATTCACAATTAGGATCATTATCAGCAAAAATCTGCAGACCTTCCCCTATCAATATCATAACCATATTCTTTACAATTAACAAAAAAGTTGCAGGTGAAACTTCCATGACCTCTTCTTACCCTAGTTCTAATAATATCAGCTTCTCATTAGACAAACATTCTTTATGGTACTCTTGTAACTCAGTGTTATCAGTTTGGTTGTATATGATTAAACAATATATGAACAAGCTATTGTAAATACCTGGTTATTTTTCTTTTTTACAAACTGTTCGTCTACTCATGTTTATCAAAGTTTTTATTTAGAATTTAAACTCGCATGATAAAAGACCTAAATTATGTCTTTTTCCCTCAGTTTTGTTTTCTCTTTAGCATAGCAACTTTAGCCCAAGTAGTCTTCCCTCCCTTCAACAACTCACCTTTAAAACTAACTTCAATGTGTTCTTTTTTACTAATTTTCAGAAATTCAAATGCATTAATTATGTGTGTCTAAAAAGAATCTAGCTGTTGCCTATCTTCTTACGAAGACTTACTGATAAAAATAAGTTTTGACTTTTATGAATGCATATCAAGGTTATTCAATGCAGCATTAAATTTTAACATTCATAGCTTTTGAAGGTAAATAAATGAATAAGTCAATCAGTTTCTTGACCTGCTTGAATTAATGTTCATGTAGTATCAGTGCTGTAAGCTATACAAAGTGTTATTTATTAGCTGCTTTTTATCTGCATGCTCACGATAGCAATAGCAAATAGTATAACCAGTTGTCAAGAAATCTGAAAGTTGCTAGGTTAGTTGAAAAATATATAATATTAAATAGTACCACACTTTTCTAAGCATGCAGGCTTTTGATATATAATAAGGCAATAAAAAGCTTGAGAGCAGCTTGACTCAGCACACTTGTTATTTGATCTCATATTTACGTACATGTCTAAATATTTTGGAGTGATTATTTGACTAGAGTGAAAGAGTGAAGTTTTTGAATACCAAAGGTTTTGTACTAGATTCAAATATTGCATAGGTAGGGTTTGAGTGTTGATTTAGAGTTATATGTATGTTGTCTGGCTAGGAGGCCTCTTATATAGTAGACAAGATGAGTAGGAGTTTAATTCAGTATTCATTCATTAGATTTAATAGTTCAGTGACATCTTTCTGTATCATCTATCTGTCTGGTTATGAATTTCATACAGAGTTTAGTCATTGATTTGAATTCTATAAATAGTATTTATCTAACATTGCCAGTTATATAAACATTATCTATAAAATGGTCTTCATTGCTGTCTCATGTAGTTAGTTCTAGTTTGTTTATTTCTTCAATCTGTCTACAGATTCATTAGGTCATCACTCTGTTAACCACCAAGCTAGCTAATGACATAACTTGCTACAACTCTTAATACAGAAGTGTTTATGATGAAGCCATTTGGATTTTAATCTGGTAGCAACAATAGTGGTGACACTAATTGGTGGAGGTGGCAAACAAAAAACTACCAAAGACAAAATTTGCTACTTGAAAAATAAGACTAAATGAACTGCAAGTGGGGGTTTTTTTTTGTTGTTTTTTTTCCCCCCATATACTTGGATTATTATGTTGCTAACTTCAGAATACATAATCTGAGTTGATGTGACTAAAATTCAAACTGTTCTAAAACTTTGTTTTGAACTGTACCTACCACCTGCTTTTAATGTACAAATGTTTAGAAAATAAATATAATAAAAAGCTTTGTCCTGTCAAAACCCTGTCATAATAACTAGAATATATTTTTGTTAACTTCAACCATTAGAATTGTAATTTCCTTTTGATTTATGTTGTCTACTTCCCCCCTAATTTTGCCATATCTTATATATATATATATATATATATATATATATATATATATATATAGTAGTTAGTCTGTTATAATAATATTGGGTCATCCCATAAATAATGCAGTTTTTTCAATTACATGAAATAAAAGTTGGAGGGGGTGGAATAAACTACCTGCGTCACTTTGCTATAAAAGCAGGTAGTAATTTTACCTTGTCCTTACTCTTAGTGCAAGTTTTGAAGAATGCAGTTCAATTTTAGCAGTTATTTTTTCAAAGCTATAATAGAAGTGACAAAGGAACATATTTAGCATATTTTGCTTTTTATGAGTTCAATAAAGGCAACAACAGAAAGTGCGAGGAATATTAATGCAGTAAATGGGGATCGGACAATAAACAGTAGTTCCAAAAACCACAACCTAGAAGACAAGCCTCATCCTGGAAGATCTGTAGAGCTCAACAAGGATGTCCTGCAAACCCTGGTGGAACAAAATCCCATTGTAACTGTTGAGGAACTAGCAGAGAAGCTTTTGGTCATTCAATCATTCATAGACACCTGTGTGCCATCAGAAAAGTCAGCAAATTGGGTCGATGGGTTCCTCACAAACTTTCTGAGTCTAATGGGGCTCAGGGAGTAAATGTGTGATCTTCTTTGCTGTCATGCTTGATGAATGAACTTTTTTTGGACTGAATAGTGACTGGTGATGAGAAATGGGTTCACTATAAAAATGCCAAACTCCAAAGACAGTGGGTAGGGAAAGGAGAAACACTAGCACCCCAGGCTAAAGAAGGTCTTTACCCATGTTAGGTGTTGTTATCTGTTTGGTGGGATATGAAAGGTTTAGTCTACCTTGAACTTTTAAACTCAAACCAAACAATAACAAAGGAGATCTACTGCGAGCAGCTTTAGTCAGTGCTAGAAGAAAACGATCATCTTTGGTTTCAAGACAAAAGGTGTTCTTCCATCAAGATAATGCTCGGCCACATACAGCGAGGATGACATTCCGAAGCCTAGAGCAGTTTGAGTGGGAAATAATGCGCCACCCACCGTATTCACTGGATATTGCTTCATCTAATTATCATTTATTCCGTAGTCTTCAAAATCATTTGAACAGAAAAAATATAAATTCTGTAGACAAGGTCAGAACAGTACTGGAGGAGTATTTTTCATCACAGACAAAGTGAATTTTGGAAGAGGGGACATACAAGTCTACCATACAGATGGAAGAGCATTGTAGTAAAGAACTTTGTTTATCTTAATTTTGAAAAATAAAAGAAGTATAAAAAAACCCACATTATTTATGGGATAGCCCAATAGTTGCCTAAGAAAAAATAATGGAGTAGCTGAAACAGTATAGTCAAATAATTTCCTTTCAAATTTTGTATCCTTCCATTTAATAGTCATGCCCCTTGCCCAAGAAAAAAAAACACACACACACACATATATATATATATAAAATATGTGCACATATATATATATATATATATATATGTATATATATAAATACAGTATTTTTACACAAAATTTGATGTTTACTAAGGGAAATATCAGTAACTATTTGTTTATAACACTAGTTACAAAAACTAAAAGTTTCTTCCTCTTACCCTTTTATATTTATTTACATTGCTAATATTTATTTTAGCTTGTTGAATTTCAGACCAAGTGAGCCTGTTTTCTGATTGGGTAGTATTCAGAAGAGTGATACTGTCTATAACCCTTACCAGACCCTCTCAGACTGGTTAAATCAATGCAGTTGTGTTTATCTTGAATTTCTGTAGATCGAAATTTGAAGTGAAAATGGGAGGTGGAAGTGAGTTCTAGGGAAGCACAAATCCATGAAGGAAGGATCTTGTTACAGATTTGTCTGTTATAAATATGTTTACCAATGTTTATAAGGTTTATTATCATTTGTACTGTACTGTAGGTATGGTTTCTTTTTTTAATAATGTCAGTATGTTTGTGCAGATAAATAAGACAAGGTTGTTTGGCACAGACAACCTCAATCAATCAGGTCTATAATTAAAAGTATTCTAGCTGTGACCCTTCTCTTTTTTATCTGACATATTTTATCCAGGATCATACCATCCAACGTGTTCTTTCCTTTTATAAGGTGGTAGTGTGTGACTTGAAGGATATTTGGCTGCTATTTGTGATCAGATTGCTAATGTCAGAAATAAAAGCATGAAGTCTTCTTGTTGAGCATCAGTAATTGAAGTTTCTGCATTTGGTAACTGTATTACAAGTGAGCTGTATCTGGAATACAGCTAACTGAGCTACTTGGGTAAAGTGTAATGAATGGGGGTAATTCTACACAGTTGGTTCAAATCCTCTTGGCAAGCTACCAGTAAATTTGGCTGAAGTTTGAGAAGCAAAAGAGCTTGCAGACTGTGTGATGAATGAAAACATTTTGTTCTTTGAATGGTCATCTTTCTGGTGGTGATGATAGTGTTGTAATTGTTCAACCCTCTGATCATGTAAACCTAAACATAAAAACATTCCAGCCATGGTCATCTAGTCTTTTTTGATAGTTTATCCAGAACTACATGATCTAATATCCAATTGTCCAGTGTCTTTCTTATTTCAAGAAGGCAGGTGTAATTTAAGTGAGGTTTGGTTGCTGTTTCCTGCAGATCAAATGACTATGTAGAGGTTTTCTATTGGCTCAAACCAAGGAAAGTTGTATGTAATGATATGACCAAAACATTTGAAATAAATATCCTTTATGTAGGGTGACTGACTAAGTTTGTACAATGCCTAACCCAAATATCATAGTCTTTTTTGAAATTCTTCTCTGTTTCTATGTCACACTGATATTTTAAGCTCGGACAGTTCATGTGTGTTCACTCTGGATTAAATCACAAAATATGAAAAAGCAAATGAAATGTATACTTTAGTGGGCTCTATGTTTTTCAACTTCTCACTTCCATATGAACTTAGAGACTTATAAGTTTACCTTTTCCTATTTGACTTAAAATTTTAATTCTTAACAAAGGCACAAAACCTTACATTTATGGGTGGTATGGTCAAACATCAGCATCAGTATTTCACTGGTACTTATTGACTACTAAAGTTTAAGAGACAAAGTCTATTTCAATGCAATTCAAACTCAAACCATGAAGAGGTGTCTGTAAATGCCACAAAGTATTTTGTCTCCCACTCTGCCTGTTCTGTCAGACCATCACTTGAATAAAACATTAAAAGTAGATTTTTTTTGTTTTGTTTATATTTTAATCTTTTTGTAATGTGTATTGATAAACTTTCTTAGGAGGATATTAATTTAAATTTGGTTTTAAAATAAAAATTAGTCATAGCTCCATTGTTCAATTCTTTTGTATACTGGAAGAGGGATCAGATATAATGTGGATGAGGACAGCTGCATAAAGGAGTGTCGATCATTAAATGCGGATAGAACTTGTGGAAAAGGGAGAGCCAAGAAGACATGGGATAAAGTAGTAAAGACCAACCTCAGGCTGTTGAGCCTCACAGAGATGATCAGCAACTTGCTGTGCTCAAGAGGACTTGTCCATCTCAGCAAAAATTAGATCCTAATAGCATATTATTAATGTCTCTGCCCCACATGCTATCTATACTTGTCAAGCCTTCCTCACAACACATCTTCATAACACCCATTCCTCCTTTACGATACTATTTCCTCAGCTCCAGTAAATATATGTGAGCAGAACTGTACATATTTTGTACTCTTTCTGAGCTACTAGTTATCCTTCTACTTGGAACTGCTTCCCTTGTCACCCATCTTGCACTTCCAGCATCATCCCTTACCACTTTATTTCCTCTGAATGCTCCTTTCCCCTGAACACCCTTTCAAATCTGCTACTGACCACTCCATCATTTTTTCTCATTGCATCCATCCTTACATGCTTCTAACTTCCATTTCTGTCACTGTGCATCTTCACATCATCTCCTACATTTCACATTTCTCTTTATTTCTCATTTGTCCATAGTTTTATTGTACTGCTACTCTCCACCTCCCACTTTTTTTGTATTGCCATCCAACACCTCCTCTTTGACCCACTCCTATTTTCTTTTATCTTCCCCCTTAACTGAGATTCATCACTGACTATGCCTCCACCCTTGTTTACCATTCACTGCATTTCTTTCTGTCCTCATTTCTACTATCTGTCACTCTCTTGCCACACTTTTAAAATTACCTACCTACCTATCCTTGACTCTTTATCCCTACCCTCTCTTAACTCTGTCATGCCTTATGTATTCTCGTTAAAGCACGAATAGCTTAAATGTCATTTCAAGGTGATAAAATAGTAAAATTAGACTACTGAGTAAAATTAGACTACTGATCATGTTGCAACTTTGTAGTCAAGTGTGTTTATGACTCATTGTTAATAGTGTCCTCCATTGCTGTTATTCATTTTTGTATTTAATTGAGAAAAAAAACGATTTAGCAATGAAATGAGCATGTGATGAACCCAACACTTTGTCTTGTGAACAAGCAAGGCCTAAACTCTTAGCAGTTGAAATTATTAATGTTTATTCTTTGGACAAAGGGTTTACACTTACACTAACAATGGGAGTGATTCAATCAACTTAGTGAAAATGATGAGGAAAGTAGCGATATGGGTGAGAGAAAGGCCTATTATTGTTATTCTCCTGAATCAAAAAAATTCACGAGAATAACGATAATAGGCCTTTCCCTCAACTACAATATTTGTTCACCCAAATCAGTACTTACCTCATCAATTTCACCAATTTGATTGTCTGAGTTCCTCTCCTGAGCTGTATATGCAACTTTATTTTTTTGCTCCCAGGTGGAGGGTAATGTTAGACACAGAGACCCAGGTCTAAGAGTGTTAATCTACCCTCTTGTATCTTGTGGGTACACCCTAACTCTTAATTTCCATCATCCTTTCTCCCTTTCCTGCTGGGGTACAAATGTATCATCTGTACAGCAAGACACCCATTTCTATCATACTCTATCATACATAACGAAAGAAGGGAAATGACTTCAACTATAAATTAGAACCAAATCATAGACATTACTTGTGAAAAGCTCTTCAAATTTATCATATTCACTAATATTCTATTTGATTAACATAGTGACAAATCTGCCTTTGCAGGTCAGTCAAACCCAAACATAAATGACAAAATGAACATTGGATAATACATGCACATACTATATATATCATCAAACTTATTTCTAAAGGATAGAATATGAAAAACCTAAAACAAAGAATTGCAAGTAGGTCAGCTTAGCTTCATTGCAGAATATTTTTTTAGTCCCCATCTCACCCCATGCCCTATTTGAGCAAACCTGTGACCAAAGGAATTTCTGCTGTAAACATCACGTCTTTTTTCTTCTTTCTCACTTTTTTTAAAATGTTCCCTTGATACGTAATCTAGTGTGTGTGTGTTACTGTATTATTTCTATCCATTAATTTCCTGTCCTACTTGTATTTTGTTGTCCTTCTCATTTTGTCCTTGTTTATCCGTCACTTCAGTGACATTCCCTATATCACTGGTGCAACCAGACAAGCAGTATCATGGAATTGAAAATCTTCAGACTCTAAATGTGAGTCTGGATTTCTTTAGTCAATCAAAGGTATTTCCATGCTTCCTTGTCTTCCATTCTTTTTTTGTGGTTTCCATGTTCACTTTTGAAATATTCTTTTTACGACTGGCTCAAGGGGGATTTGGCTGCATTTGCAGATTTAGACATGATAATGAGACAAGTCTTTCAAACAGGTGGAAGAATGTTCAAATCAAATATTATATTACAGCATGGAAAAAAGAATGTTAAATGATGATGATCATCATCATCACAATTAAGGATGAGGTACTCCATTGGTTATGATGACAAATGTTCCAGTTCATCCAATCAACAGAACAGTTTGCTCATGAAATTAACATGCACATGGCTGAGCACACCACACACACACACATACCTTTAACATAGTTCTGAGAGAGATTCAACATGAAACACAATGTGACACGGTTGGCCCTTTGAATTACAGTTACAACTCATTTTTACCAGCTGAGTGAACTGGAGCAACATGAAATGAAGTGTTTTACTTAAGAATCAAAAGCACAATCATAAAATCATGAATCCAACATGCTAATCACTAAGTCATGCACCTCCATAAAGGATGAGATAGAGGAAAGTGGTCAGCAGTGTCTTGTAATAAGAAATGGAGAATCCATGGAAAGCGGACGCTAAATGATTATGTTTAAAACTGATCCATGTAGACTCACGGTTATTGTTTTAAATTAGTAATTCTCAAAGCGGATGGAACTGCCCCCTTGGAGTGGTCAAGAATTTTATGTATACTGGGGATAAACAAGCTGGGTGGAGTAATAGATGCTTCTGTACTGTTGTTTTTAGATTTTTCCTCATTGAAATATTATCTTAAAAAAAAAAAGCAATATCATGATTAACTGCTTGTTAGCCATAATCACAATAACAACAATATCAATAACAATGATAACAATAACAACACCAACAAAAATAATAGACTTCAAGTATATACCACCTAGACTTGAAAATTATAATCAATAAACAAGAGTATAATTAAAAAAAAAAAAGCATTAAAATTATATGAGTATTTCAGTATATGCAATCAAGGCAGCCACTGCACTTGTAGTGTTAGGTAATATCCTTACTTGTGTATATATTTGTACATGTGGTGTATTTAATTTTGCTAAATTACAACAAAGGCTATTGACAAATATTAGGTGAAAGGAAAGGGGTGATAGTTAAAAAAAAAGGTTGAGAAGTTCTGTATTAAATTGTTTGTTATATTACTTGTAAAAAAAAGTTTTTTTTTCTAAAGTATGCTTCAAGCAGGAATTAACTACTGTTGGAAAAGAGAAGCAAAATAAGGTGGCGATGTGGAATGTATACTTGACATATTTAGGTTGTGATGAAATATTGTTTTGTAGAACTATAAAACTACATGTAATAATGACCAAGTAGAGTTTATATCCATGTTTTAATCCAATGTAAAAATGGCATCATAAATCTTTTCTTATGTCTGACACTTCTTCGAATGATTTGGTTATTTTATTTCAGTTCATGGGCATTTGCTAATGAAAACTGCTACATAGAAATAATATATGGAAGCTGTTGTATGGTTACAATGGAGATTTGCTATTGTAAATCATAAAAGAGTATTGCTATTGGCTATTTGTATGCCATGTGTTAGATGTCTATTTATTTAGAATTTGTTCTTGCTCTTGAAGATCCCATTTTAATTTTCTAATATGATATCACGTAGGACTACATTTTCCAGTGTGTTCTTCCTTAGGGAATTGTTTTTAAGGTGATTTCAGTGCTGTTTTTAGCAGATTAAACAATTGTGAAGTGGCTTCTTTTCATCCTCAATGATTTTTTTTTTTTGGGATCTAGTGAAGATAAGTTTGGTTGCTTTGAATATGAGCATAGAAGTCGGCTTTATTACACAACAATTAGATATCTAATTCTTGTGTAATAAAGATTACTAATAATGGTGTTGGGATATATGTGGCATTAGTGACAGACAACACATTGTAATGTCAAGGGAAATAAAATTACAGAGACAGTGATGAGATCATATGCAATAGTGTACTGGTGAAAGTGATGCCACTTAATAAATCAAAGTCATAAATCTTATAACTCACTTCAATCATTAGAATAAGGAAATAGCAACTATACTCTTCAAGTATGTTTAACATCAGTCTTTCTGGCAAGAAAACTCACACTAAAGTAACTAATGTAGTATATGTACTATCTGCCCACATCTAGAAGCTTAGAAAAACTAAAGAATAATGCATGGGATTGGCAAAATCAGTAGAGTATCAGCCAAAAGTCCTTGCAGCACCTTATGACTGGTTATATTTTGATTTTAGATCAAGTTGAGGATAACTGAGGATAGTAGTTGGATGAGATGGAAGTGGGTGTGGGGAAATACCAGCAAAATATTGGGTTGATTTAATTTGTTTATCTGTGTAAGCAATCAACACAAATGCTTGGTTGCATTTGTATCTAAACAATTCCCATGGATCACATTGTTGAGTGTAGTTGTCCAAACTAATAACTGTTACTGGTGACAGCCAAAAAGCAATCAACACAAATGCTTGGCTGCATTTGTATCTCTTGACTTCTCATCTTTCTACCTTGATGATAGCTTATATTAGGGAGCACTTACAATTAAAAAACTTTCATTGGTCAGTTTAATGATAAATCATCGGTGGATTTGATGTGTGATTGAAAAAAATTAGTGGTCAGCTTTTTTCTGATGTCCTGAAGTTTTTGCTGTTATCATGGGTCAGTTTCAAGTGATCAGTTGTTTATTGAAAATTTTCTGAATGGAAATAAGCAGTCCCCGTTTCAAATTTAGGCACATATATAAATGTGTAACTGTAGGTTATGAATGGGGTGTTATACATGTGGGTGGAATACAGGAAAATGAACAATGCTGTCTTGTAATAGACACACTACCTTGAGTTTGACATGAATTAATGTGCAGAGTGAAAATTACTGTCTACAGAACAAGCATAAAAGCTGGCTGTTAACACATTGATGTTTGTGAAGTGTGCAGGTGAAAGCACAAAGAAAAAGGCAAAAAAAGCACCCGCGAGAAAATGTTAATATTTATGTTGGTATGTGCACAAAGAACAGTATTTGTATTCATGTTAAAATGTATGTGGCTGCATTCACAGACAAAGGAAAACAAAAGGCCTGCTGTGTAAAGAAATATTAAAGAAGGAACAAGACAAACTTGTCACAGCACAGTCTGTTGCAATTAACTGGGAAATGGTTCCGAAATAAAAAATTTTTAAGAATATGCAAAAAGAATCTTTATGAAGAATCTATGTATCTATATGCATGGAATCAAAGTGAATGAGACAGTTGATTCTGTATCTTTGAATGCAGGTGCAGGTCAGGTGTTTGTCTATGTTGAACTTCCATACTTTCAGTTGTGTAGTCTTTAAGGGTGCGTGGAGGCGCAATGGCCCAGTGGTTAGGGCAGCGGACTCGCGGTCGTAGGATCGCGGTTTCGATTCCCAGACTGGGCGTTGTGAGTGTTTATTGAGCGAAAACACCTAAAGCTCCACGAGGCTCCGGCAGGGGATGGTGGTGATCCCTGCTGTACTCTTTCACCACAACTTTCTCTCACTCTTACTTCCTGTTTCTGTTGTACCTGTATTTCAAAGGGGCCGGCCTTGTCACTCTCTGTGTCACGCTGAATATCCCCGAGAACTACGTTAAGGGGTACACGTGTCTGTGGAGTGCTCAGCCACTTACACGTTAATTTCACGAGCAGGCTGTTCCGTTGATTCGGATCAACCGGAACCCTCATGGTCGTAACCGACGGAGTGCTTCCACTTCCACTTTAAGGGTGCAAAGCTGTAGTGCTATACAGAAAGATTAAAACTGACACTTTAACTACAGAGCCTTCCCTATGCCCACCCACCTCTTGGCTGCATTTGTTTCTTGTCTTTTCTTCTCTTCTTTTTGCCTTCATGAAAGCTTATGGTTTACTGACTTCTAGTCAGCAACTTTAATTGATCAAGTAATGAAGTTAAGGATGAACTATTCAGTGGTTTGGGGTTTAGTCTCATTGCATGACATCTTGGTCATTTGGTCATTTTTCTTTTCTATAACCTCAGACCAATCAGAGCCTTGTGAGTGGATTTGATAGAGAGAAACTGAAAAAGTTTTTGTGAGTGTGTGTGTATGTATAGATAGGTAAATAGATATGTATATGTATTCATGTGTGTGTGTTTGTGTTTTCTCGTCTTGACCTCACACAGTAGTTGCAAATGAGCATCATCATCATCATGTCCCTTGTTCTCAATCTTCCTTGAAGACATGTCCAGCCATGGGGAAAGATATTAATTTGTATGGAAATAGGCAAGAATTGGTGATAAGAAGAGTATCAGACTATAGAAAATCTTCCTCAGTGAATTCCATCTAACCTATGTAAGGCCGGAAAAATGGATACCAGAATGATTTAAATGTATGTCTGATGTATATATGATAATTGTTACTTAAATCAATATGGATTCATAGATGTAGTTCATAGACAACAAAAGGTGTCTCCAGTATAGTTTCTAAGCTTGCTTTCATATTTCTTTTTACAGTAAAAATATGATAAACACCTAACTTGGTTGTTGACAAGAGTCTTAATATGGTAGCTTTATTTTTACCTGTCCACTTGAAACTAGATATACCTGTGGTGAATATCGATAACTGATATACAAAACTGGCATGGGTGGTGGTGACCTAACATTGTTGACGTATGTTATATAAAGTTTTGAGTGAATCTTGCATGAAAATTACTTTAAAAGAATAACTTGATTTTATTGTTTTACTTTTCAGTAGCCAAGCTTTTGTTTTTGACAGCTGTTATAGTGAATATTGATAAGTAACATTTGTGGAAGATGTGGAAGTAACTCTATGGATCTGAACAGTTAAATGATTATAATTCTCACTTGTTGATTTGTCATTAGTAAAATACTGGATTGGTTAGTATGTGGAAAAATACAAAATAGAGCTATCTGTATTTAGCAGAGACAGGTATGTTTACATGAAGCTTAATAGTTTATGTATACAACCAGATGTTTTATTTTGTTAATGCAACATTTGAAAATTACTGCTTTACAGAACTATATCTAATCTGTCTTCTGTTGCTATTAAAACATTGACCTCATTTCTGTATTTAATGGCAGTATCATCAGCAAATTTCAGACACAAGTAATATCTAGCTAAGTGGCCTTCAGTATCATAGAAATCAATAATTTCAGTGGGTTAAGTAATTTTTTTTTTTACACTAAATCCATTGAAGTTATTGATTTGTTTTATTTTAATTTTGTAAAGATTTTAGTATCTGCCTTTGTTATCTAATGTTTCCTTAGTGACAGCTATGAAGTGAGAATTACTGCCAATCTTTCAATAGTTTAATGTTAAGATTTATAGTTAATTTTGAAAGTACTTTTTTGCAAGGTTAGTAATCTATTCTGGGAAGGCTACAAAATTATGTGAAGCTGATATTTTGTTGGAGAAATAGCCCAAGACAGCAGAATACTGGTTATAGCTATTTTACTATATCTAGTTCTAAATTCTTTTTGATTGTGAGTTCAAGTTCCATCTTAGGCAGCTGAGTTTTATTGGTATCAATTATACAAGGTGTCCCAAAATTAAGGCAATCAACTTTATTCAATTTTGTCAAAGCAAAATATTGTTATATTTTGAGTCTGAGCATTGCAATGCAACGGTAAAGGAAACACAATTACGACACTACCACATTTATTTGATATGACCACCTCTGTTTTGAATTGCAGCCTTAAGTTTAGGTGCGAATGTTTCACACATGGCATGCAACTGTTCTTGCAGAATTGAAGCCCATTCCTGGCACAGTTTTGCCTTTAGAGCATCAAGCGAAGTGTGAGGAGTGCTTGAGATTCTTAATTACCCAAATGGACCAAACAGAAAAATCCAATGGGTTGAGATTGGGACTTCTTGAGGGTCATACATCCTTGCCTATGAATGATGGAATGTTTATCTGAATCTAGTGTTGTGTCTGTTTGGAGCTGTAGGATGGTGCCGCATCCTGTTGGAGGTTCCAAGGTGCACCTTGAAAGTGCTCATTTGCCCATGGAAGCATTCAGATTCCAGAATGTTAATACGTCACTGGGTATTAATTTTAACACCCGAGGACAGAAAAATGATGGGGGACACTTCCAGTGGCTGTCACAGCTGCCCAAACCATAACTGACTGTAGATTTTGACATCGGTTTGCGAGTCTACCCTTGATGGAGCCAGACACACTCCAAAGTTGGTCATTCTGGCAGTTTACTGTCCTTGATGTCAAATTTCTATTCGTCAGTGAACATCAGATTGGGCAGCATGCCTCCAACAATCTGATGCAAGATAAGACAACTTCTCTCCAGTCTCATGGCCTTATAAACTTGTATGAGTTTGTAACAGCAGAACATCTTGTAGGGATGGGTCATGAGATCCTCCTTCAGCACTTGATACATCAATGTTTGGCTTATTTTTGCTGTAACAGCCAGTTTTCTAACAGAGTGGTGAGGATTTTGCTGTTTATTTTTGTGGTATTTTTGAGAAGCCAAGGGTCAGTCAGCAGTGGAATCACTCTTGAAATTTTTTGACAATTTTCCAGACTGTTATCCAGTTAATCTTATGCTTTATTGCTCTAGCTTATTATTTTTGCCTCTTTTGTGGAGGGTTATGATTGTATTTCAGTCTATAACCATTATGTAATTTATAAATCTAAATTCATTTAGTCTGAAATAAAAAGAAAACACGCTAAGCTTTTATAATAATGTATAATTTTCATATTTTATCACATTTATTGATAGTTATTAAGGCCCAACACTTCAGTTGCTTTAATTTTAGAACACTTTTTATTTGGAGGGAAGTGGGGGTTAAAATTAACATGTCTCTATCCCTTAAAAATTTAATTTTATAATCAATCAAAAGAAACAAACTTTTTGTTTTAAGAGATATGAGTTTGGAATTTATGATACATACACAAGATATAGCAAAATTTCTGAACAATACAGTTTGGAGAATGGAGAATTTTATTTATTTTATTCACAGTCGGTAAACATAGATACGGCAAGAATCCTAATTTGGAGAAAGCCAACTGTAAGATTGACCCAATAAGTTAAATAAAACAAAGGGTTTTGTTATTATGTTAGTGATTACTTCAGCCAGAGTACTTTTTGGTATTGAAAATAAATTCTTGAAAGTGTTAATACACATATTTAGACTGTGCTGGAAATATGAAGTTTCAAAAGAAGTACCAAGAATTGCACTACTTTACTGTAAAGAATATAAAATGTTCTTTCTATTTAGCTTTTTTCTGAAAAGGTTAGAAAAATATTTACTGAGAAAATTGATTAAATGTTGTTAAACTGTTTTCTCTCACAATAATATTCAGATGATTAAACAGAAAATTATTTTGAAATTATTTTGTAAATTTATGTAAAAGAATGATATATTTTGTTCAAGACAGCAGAATACTGGTTTTAGCTATTTTACTGTACCTAGTTCTAAATTCCTTATGATTGTAAGAATAAAAATACTGGCAGCAACCTTGCTCTTTGTAATCCTTTAGAATATCTGTGAGAATGGGTGTAAATGATTAGGGGAAAACCATCCCCCCAAATTGATTAATAGTTTTGCTAGTAGTTGAGATGATAATTCTTCTTTCAATAACCCCATGGCCTCCATCAAGGATAAACTTCTTAATTCCATTAAAAAGAATCTTATCCTAACAGATTTCACCAAGGAAATCCAGCCAGCACCTCCACCAAGAAAGTCTGACTCTCACCTCCACTAAGATTAACTCCATTCCATCAAACTCTGTCAAACATATTCACAAACTCTATTAACAAATTTTATTAACCAAATTGCATTCTCAAAAGTTCCAAGGAAAACACCAGTAACTCCATCAAGAACAACATCTAGATTGTTTCAATCTTTGATAGATATCCCAAACTACAACAAATTGATATCATTTCATAATTCATATGACTTAAGGTGGCAAGCTGGCAGAACTGTTAGCATGCTGGGCAAAATGCTTAGTGGTACTTAATTCATCTTTACATTCTGAGTTCAAATCCACCAAGGTCAACTTTACCTTCCATCCTTTCAGGGTTGATAAAATAAATGCCATTGAACACTGGGTCGATGTAATCAATTTACTCCTTACCCAACAATTGCTGGCCTTGTGCCAAAATCAGAAACCAATATGACTTAGCATTTATCATTGATTTTAGTTTTGGTCAGTTAATATTTTCAAATGCTAATGTTTTTCTATTTTTCTTACAGGCACACCTGAAAGACAGCCATCAGCTAATGGTTGTGCACTGGGCAGGTAAAAATAGCAGAGTGATTGTAGCCTTAACTAAAGACTCCAAACCAACAGCCAAAGCATCTTCCAGCAATGTATTCATATCATATAATTATGGCAAAGACTTTGAAAATGTTAGCTACAAGTTGACATCAGACAACAATGTGTCAGCTATTCACCAGTTTCATAATCACCCACGACAGAACAGCCATGTAAGTTTCTCTGCTTCTCCCAAGTCTTTTCATGCTAATTTATAGTTTAATTTGCTCATGGTGTCAGTGTATGAACATGAATGTGTGTGTGTATATAATTATGAATACAGTTTATGACTGCATTTTATACATCAGCTGTTTGTTTGAGTGTTGGTATATATTTGGGTCAATTCATTTCTCAACTCTGTTGTTTATCTTTAAAAAAATTTCAAAGTAAATTGACCATCCTTCTTTTGGCCTCAGGCTGATTCCCCAGTAAAAAATTTGATATTCATCTTTGAGTTATCTTGGCCTTGTCTGCTGTGTACTTACATGTACACTCATACAAAATAAGACATTTGTGTGGAAGTATAATTACCATCATCATTGTTTATCTTCCTGACATCTTATTTAATTAACTGACATTAAGAAACTCATCACAAACTATTGTTAAATCACTTTTACACACAAGTCCAAAATATTTTCCTGGAGTTTTTTCATATTATAGACTTAATCAATTGCCTCAGTTTAATAATACCATCTGGTCCTAAGGTGTCATTAGTGGAGTCCAGATCTGATCCTTTCTGAGAATAACTTCCTCCATTATTGAAAAAGTATGATTCCTTTATTTGTATGTATATATATATATATATATTTATTCATTCATATCTTTTCTTGTTATTGCAGTATGTATTTGTGGATATAACTTATAACGTCACATTTTTCACACGAGACTATGGAAAGGCTTTCATTAAGCATCCTGTACCTTTTTGCCCCAGAGTATTGGCTTTTCATTCTACGAATCCAGAAATACTTGTTGGAATGGATGATGATGATTCACAGAGAAAAGTAAGTTGCTGATGTGGCCTGGGGAAGTTTAATAAATGAGAGAAAATTAAAACCCAAGCTCTGATGGATATGTACCTGAAAGCTGTAGCTGAACTCATTGCTATTTATCACTTAACTGACAGCATCTCTTTACATGGCATCTATGCCTCTCACTAGCTATGCAATTACATCTAGTTTTATTAGTGATCACTGGGTCTGTCAGAGGCCTTCTCCAGATCAATAAATGTGAAGTGCAGTGGCTTGCTCTTTGCTAAAAAACTGCATAAGTAATTGTTTCACATGGAAGAAGGCACTAACAGTACACTGTCCTAGCACAAACCTGAATTGTATCTGATCTAAGCAAATTTCCTTTGTAATTACTTGCACTTATAATTTGTTGTTACTTACATAACTTGGTCAATCAGTTTGATGTTTTTCTAGTTGCTTGTTTCCTGAGAATGTCTTTTACTCTTGTTGTAGTTGATGATGATACTGCTATGTCATTCCTTTTGAATGACCTCTTCCTGTTCTACATGACTGACTATGCAGGAAACTTGTGTGTATCATACTTTGCCAAATATTTACAGCATCCCAGTGAATATCCTTAGTAATTCAACTGATTTCATTGAACCAGCTATTGAAATTGTTTGAATATTTGGACTAAGCTCCCCTTCCTCTTTAAGTATTCTTTTCATTCAGAAATTTCACTGTGAGACCAAGTACATATGGCTATGACTGCATATATTTATATATTCAAAACCCATGTTGTATTAGTATTTTAGTAATAGTGTCCAGCCTTCAGACTTGTGCCATAATGTAAATGAGCTTTTGTTTAGATGTATAGTTGTTTACATTTTAATATGTAACCTGGAGAGATAAAATTCACATGAATTGTTAAATAACAATGAAACTGGTCTGTTCAATCCTCACACTTTTTTTTGTTTCAGTTATATTTAACAAAGAATTTTGGAGATTCTTGGACTCTAGTGCAAGAAAATGTGAAAGCCTTCTTTTGGTAACTAATTATGAACTTTTACGCTCTATTGTATTTATTTACTTACTTATTTTTGTTAGTTTTGGTTTAATGTTTCTGCAAATTTTGATGATTATTTACAAAACTTACAGGTAATTGTCTTTATTTTCAGCTAGGTTGGACATAACAATTTAATTCTCATTGGGCCAGTTTATTTATAACACACAGCTCATTGCAGCTGGAGTGCTATTATTATTGATAAATTTATGATAACTTGCTATTTAGACATTAGATTAGAGTTTAAGACCTGTTTTGATTCCTGACAAAAGTTTATCCATTTCACATATTTGCTAACATTCTTTAAAAAGGCATTAACATTAAACAATCTGATCTTTCTCCTAGCCTTTCTAGACAATGAGATAGTGATAGTTGGATAAGATTACTCTTCAGTTTGAACTCTTGAAGGTCAAGTATAGGTAGAAAAACTTGGACTGGTAAGGAGTTCCCAAGTTCTTGAGTGGAATGATCTTATTAAATGCTTATTATGAGTGAGACATAAATAGAAATGAAGTAAGAGGAGAAACAGATGAGATGATTGGTTTTACATGAATGTTATATATTATCAGCAAGTTCAGACTTCACATTTGGGCTACTTTCTTAACCAAAGAATAATCTAACTACATCATACATATAATATCATAAAATATAACTGTGATAAAAAATGAGTGATTTAGATTTAGTAAGACAATCAATTTCTGAGACAGGATAGTAACCTAAGACTATCAATGAAATATTTCAACATATTAAGCATTTCAGATTGTTAAATCTTAGTTTAAAATGTTATTTTATTATTAATTCTTGAGCAAGGATTTCTTTTGCAGTTGAAAAATCCTTTTTGTAAAGAGAGAGGTATAGTGAGTTATAAAATACCAGTATCTTATGGTATTTATTTCAGTAACAATAAGCAACTAAAAAGTAAAGGCAATTTTTGCATAACTGTCAAGAATCTAGTAATTTTTTTTGTCGAATCAAAAATATGAAGGCATTGCCTATAATATGTAAACACTCACAAACTGGTGAATTTGTTATGGCTTATGCCTGTGTCAATGTTTACAGGAAAAACATAATTGTTGAGAAAACTAGGATCTAGTCTAAATTCTTGCAACAGAATGAATTAAAAGCAATCTGGCTTCATATTGACTGTACCAAGTAAATATTAAATGTTTCTTGCATCATTGTTTATATCAAAGAAAATATTTTTTTTTATTAATATCAATATTACTGATATGGCAATGGAGACAGTTAAAACAATCGCACTGGACTAAATGATTTATAGTTGTAAACCAAGTCAATTTTTCTTTTATCTTTCTGTGATCAAGGAAATAAGTATTAGTCAAGTACCAGGGTTAATGAAATTGACATCTCACTCCCTCAAAATATATGATCTTTTGGATTCCATCATTGAACAGATTTCTCTTTTCCCTCTCAGATTGTTGCTTTATCATAATGTATATCATTTTACGTAAAAAAATATTAGCAGTTATTTCATGTTCGCATGAACAAACCTATTACTTGATTCAATGTCTTTTTATTTTTCCTTCATTATAGGGGCCAAGGGAAATATGATAATCCCAACAATATCTACGTGGAACGGATAGAACCCAATGGTCACAGTACTGTTGTTCTTTCAACAAACTTTTTCTTAGGAAGTCAACAGGCCCTTATATCAGGAGTTGAAGATTTTGAGATCAAGGACAACTACATGTTTGCTACAAAGAAAATTGTTAGTATATTTTAAGTTACCTCAAATGACTTGAGAAAGATTTTTTTTATCATTAATTAATTAATTTTTTCCTAATCTGTTAAATTTGGTTATTTCAGAATGTTTTTCAATTTTAGAATATTGACAGGTGTGGCTGTGTGTTTGAAAAGTTGACTTTGAAATCATGCAGTTTAGGGTTCATCCTCACTGTAAACTCTGTGAACTGGTGCCTTCTAAAATAGTTACAGGTTCACCAGTGCTTTGTGTGTGTAATTCAGTAGATAGAAACTGGAAGAAGCCCATAGTGTGTGCTGTGGATATATGTATGTATGTATAATGGCTGTGCAATTTAGAAGTTTGTTTCCCACTCACATGATTTTAAGTTCAGTTCCTTAGTGTGCTTCCCGGGGCAAATATCTTCAACTATATCCCCAGGCCAACCAAACCCCTGCGAGAGGAATTTATCAGTAAAAATTAGAAGTTTGTCATGTGTTTATGTTTCCTTATCTTGAGTAACAGTCATACAAGTTGTGTATTTGGTTTCTAGTCTTCCATGAAAACGGATTTGACCATAGAGAATTATTACTTTACTTGGAAACAGGTGAGGGTTAGTAACATGAAGGGCATCCAGCCGTAGGAAATATACCTCAACAAATTCTGTCTGATCCATGCAAGCATGGAAAAGTGGACATTAAAATGGTGATATATAGGTGCAGACATGGGTATTTGATTAAGTTTCCTTCACAACCACTTGATTTTGTATTCAGTCCCACTGAATGAACCCTGGGAAAGTTTGTTCTACTCTGTCCCCAAATTTTTTAGCTGGCAGGGTGAATTTGGTAGATTGAAACTCTGAAAATGTCTATGTAAACAACTGTGTGTGAATCACCGTTTGAGCAAACTATCACCATTTGAGCAAAGCACTGCTGACACTGACATTCTTCTGTGGCATTAAGATATCCTCTATGCTTTTGAAAACCTGTGGAATAATGAAATTCCTTAATCAAAAAACCAGGCAATGGTTGGCAACAGGAAGAACCTTCAATCTGCCTCAATTAATTCTCCATCAAACCCATGCTAGCTTGGAAAGATTAATATTAAATGAAAAAAAGGACATCTATGTTTATTTTGACATGTCCCAAATGTCTACACCGCTTAACTGTATCTTTTGTAGCATCAAGTAGATGCTCAAACTCTTGTTAACTACAAGTCTTTCTCTCAGTACATAGTCTATAATTAGGTAAACCACCATCATCATCATTATCATTTAACACCTATCTTCCATGCTGGTATAGTTTGAATGGTTTGGTAGGATTTGAAAAGACGGTTGACTGTGTCATGCTCTGATGTCTGCTTTGGTATGGTTTCTATTGCTGGATGCCCTTCTTAATGCCAACCTTTTCACAGAGTGTACATGTCCTTTTTTCTTGGCATCAGTGCTTATTCCATCTGTCTTTACGTTTTTGAGTTCAAATTTCACCGAGGTTGACTTTGATGTACAGATTATTTAACTAAACACTCTCAAACTTGCGATACTGGTAGAATGTATCACATAGAACAGGGTTTATTCTTAACGTTTTTGACAAAATTTTGTATTTTAAAAGTTATTTCGTCAGAAGCTACAGAGTGACAATGGACAAATTTGTGTTTGATAAGTGCCAATACATGAAACTCTCAGCTTTTGATTTACTCTCTAACTTCTGCCAATAATATATATACATATTACATATATGAGTAAAAAAATTGCATCATGCAATCGAACCAATGAAAGAGCCTCTAACTGATCGCTTGACATGCTAAAAGTAGCAGCCAAAGTATCCCCCTACCTAAATCACATGCCCATTGTACGTAATGTCTTAGATTATCCTTAAAAAGACTGTTTGCTGAAGGCAGGAATGTCTTTGATGATACGTTTGCAGTATCAAGGTTTATTTGAGGCTAAATAACAACAACATTATGGTCAATTTCTATATTCTACCTGCACAATTTTCACTAAGAAAAAAAAATTTGATTTTTTTGCATTGAATCAAGTACCCTGACGTCCTAATATGCTGCAAATCTCTTATTTTGGTTCAGAAAAAATGAGGTGGGGGGTTCCCCTCCAATCCTGGAATCATTGGAAATTTTTTTCCGGTGAATGAATTCCTGTGATCTCCTAATATTGCAAAATTAGGTTACTTAAAGCAAGCCTGGTAACTGATGGTTTTGGGGTCTTGTTTGTAACTTTTGGTGAGCCATGGTGCAACCAACAACATGGTAAAAATCCCTGCCATTAATTTGGTGTGGAAGGGTGATATCAAATAATTCAATCACAACATATGTTTAAATTAAACATGTAAAAATCGAAATATTATCATCACTTACATGGAAAAATTGAAATATTATCTTTCAGTATTTTATAAGGTAAAATCTTAAATTATTAATTGACACATTATTATCTTATAACAGCCTGAAAAAATCATGGATTACATGGAAAAATGCAAGCATGAGAAGTCATATTCTTAAGCTTATAAACCTGGAAAAGTACAAGTTATTACACCTGGAAAAGTATAGGACAAGCTATTACTTCTAGTAAAGTAAAGAATAAGAAACTTTTTACTTAAAATATTGCAGCTAAAATTAAAATTTGAATATTAAAAATTATTTTATTATAGTTTACAAATAACACTATACTTATTTAAGTAGAATTTGGCTAATTTACTACCTTAATACAGAAAAAAGTGACTAATTAGATAAACTTACAAATTAACTGAACAGTTTTGTATAATAAATTTAAAAGATGAGAACTGTAAAGAATGATAAATTAGAAGAACTAGCAATCTTTGCTGCAATATCTTAAGTAAAAAGTTTCTTATTCTTTACTTTACTAGAAGTAATAGCTTGTCCAATACTTTTACAGGTGTAATAACTTGTCCTGTACTTTTCCAGGTGTAATAACTTGTCCTGTACTTTTCCAGGTTTATAATCTTAAGAATATGACTTTTCATGCTTGCATTTTTCCATGTAATAACAGCTAGATTACCTCCAATTACAGTATATCAGGAAAGAATACTATAGATAATGTTGTTCTCCATATCTTTAAAATAAAGTGATAGTTGCAGCTGAAATATTTATAACCAAATGCCTGCTCAATCAAGGTTTCATATAAAGAGCCAAGGTAAATTCTGCTATCATGTTGGCTTGACTGGAATCTGACTATTCATTTCTTTCCTTTCTATTTTTATAGGGTTGAAAAAAAAAATCATTTTTATTTCTACTATTGAAATGCTTGTCCTAGCACTCAGTCCTTGAATGCATTGCCCCTGCATGTAAGTCTTAGGAAACAGATTTGGCAACTGTATTCAATTATTTGAATGATATAAGTTGAGGAGATTCAACGAGAAAAGTAGCATTCATATAACATGTCAATTGAAAAAATGTTGCCTGACAACTAGAAAAGCCTTTCTGTTTAAATAGTAGTCATTGGTAGATGTTATGTAGTATTGTAGGAATTTATGTCAGGATTAGAATAACATGGCATTGTATGAATTAGGAATTGTTGACAGGTTCAAGTTCATAATGC
>NC_043001.1:43637463-43724963 GCF_006345805.1 Octopus sinensis | reverse complement strand
ACTTTTTAGTATCTAAACTGGTCACATGTGACCCAAATATTGTATCTGTGTTTAAAGTGGCCAGATCTGACCTCCCACGTCTATGTCCTTCTAAAAATAAGCAATCACATCATCGCTGTTTCAAAGCTACAAGATAATGCATTATTAATGAAAAAGAATGCAAATAAGCATTACATTTTACAATCTGAATGTTAACTAATCTCTTAATCCTTTTGATATCAATACACCTGACTCTACTTCTAGATCTATGATGCAAAGTCTCCCATTAAAAATGTTCATATCTAAATTAAAACCTTCTCTCTTTATTTTCTTGAAGAACACCTCTCAGTTGCATTCTGAATATTACTTAATAAAGTTAATTTGCAAATTACCTACAAATTTGTCATTATTTTCAAAATGAACTGAAATACCTAGGCATTGTATTTCATTAGAAATATTCTCATGAAAGTATTAAGATATTCTACTGAATTTCAAGTAGTATCATCTGCATCACCATCATCGATTTAAAATTTACTTTTCCCTGCTAGCATGGGTCAGACAAAACTTATTGAGGCGGGTTTCTCTATGACTGGATACCCTTTCTGTTGCCAACTCTCACCTATTTCCAAGCAAAATAATACTTCCCTAGTCCTCTGAACAATAAACAGCTCAGTGTCTGAACATATTATCACAGAAGATATATATATACTGTTTGCATGAATATGATGACTGTTTACAATTAGTATGTGCATGTGAAATATACACATATATGTATATATATATGTGCATGTATGTGTGTGTGTGTGTATATATATATATATATACACACACACATATATACACATACATATATATATGAGGATATTATTGTTTTAAATAGTGGTTTAGCAGGTATAAAAAGCTTATAACAGTACAAAATTTCAATTAATAATTAAGGGTACTAGTAAACAGTACCACCATGCTGACATAAAAGTCAAACTGACCAAACCAAATGTTATCACTAAACACAAAGGTGAAATTGGGCAAACAAATAAAGACCCTAAGAACCACATCCCAATAATAAAATAAAAAAATCGAAAGCCAGACATACCTAGATCACCTGTTATCTGAGTATGTCTGGCTTTCAATTTTTTTTTTTTTTTTCATTATTGGGATGGGATTCTTGAATTGTAAAAGTTTGGTAAAGATGGACTTTAAACCTGGGATGCTGATGAATAGAGAATATATCTTAGAAGAGGATAACCAGTACTAATAAATTCTCAGTCTTTATATGTTATTCAGGGCATCTGAAATTAGTCAGATGGTTTACATTTTAATTTCCAATAATATCTCTCTTCATTACTACTTATAGTCATTGTAAGACTATATAAGTTGTTGCATTTAGCAAGTTGTAATAGTTTCTAAAGTTTTATGTATGTTAATCATTGACTATTTGCTGTTTGATTTGGACTCATGAATTTTCTATATCTTTGTTAATTTCAGCGTTATTTTGGATCATCTCATCCTTTTCATCTCCAATTATGGGTTTCTCGCAATGGTGGTGAATTCAAACTGGCCCAGTTCTGGCCTCAAATGAACAATATGGTAAATGTTACTTATTTTATTCATTATCTCATAGACAACTTTAGAGAGAATTCTAGAGAAATGAACTGAAAGAAAATAAATTTAACCAAACATCAATCTTTCAACATTTTAGGTTATAGTTAAAAGGTAATGTTTATTTTATGGTATTCCTTCATACTTCATAAAATTAATCGAGTGCATGCATGTATGAGTATTTGTTTACTAGACATCCCCTGCAGCATTTAATGGAAGTAAGAGAGATAGCAAAAGACAGGGCAGCTCTGCTTTTCTTATTTGTTTTCCTTGTTTTTTCTCTTTTTTTTTATGTGTATTTTGAATGATGTTACTAATACTGTTCATTTATTTTTATAATTGGCATCAGTGAAATACATGTACTGAAATATTCACATAAAAATTTGACATTTTTTTTTTCAGGACTACTACATAGCTGATGCATCTGAAGACCAAGTTTTTGTATGTGTTAACCATCATAATTATCTGAGCAATCTATTTGTTTCTGATGTCAACGGGATCAAGTTCTCTTTATCCCTTGAAAGAATTATATACTTCAAGCCTAAAGGTCCAAATAAAGACACATGGCTAAGGTAATTTCCTGTTCTTCTTCTGCCTTTTCCTCTTCTTATTTCATCATCTGTGTTATCTTATGAAATTCAGCTATAAAAGTACTAAGGACAGATTCTTTGGTTTACCAGATTATATATTCTGTAATAACTAGTGCATGCCTGTAATGCCATCATTATGTTTGAGTTGATGAATACTGCCATAATCCTTGTCTTCAGTTCATCTTGGTGTTACAAAGAGGTTTTTGGTCTCTTGCTCAACTGTGCCCCACACATAATAATCAAGGGGGTTGCAGTCTGGGGAGTTAGGTGACCAGATGTTAGGAGTGATGTGGTTGCAGAAATTGTCTGACAGCCATGACTCGGTTCTCCTGCTTGTGTGGCATGGTGCAGAGTCCCATTGCCAGACATAGTGTCTTCCAGCAGCCACCCTCTTGACCTAGAGTAACACTACCTCCTCCAGGCACTTGATGTAGACCTCTGTGTTGAGTCTGAGGCTGTATGGGAAGACGAATGGAGGTATAATGTCGCCATCACTAGTGATCACTCCAAACACCATGATGTTGACTGGATGTTTGATTTTTATCACTCTCAGTACATGCACTGTCCTCTGATTGGCACCCAAACATTCTGAAATGTTTGTTTTGGAGCTTCTGGCATGAATGCCAAGCAGTACAGCATGTTGTTTTCAAATTTCTGGCAGAGTGAATTGCATCATGGAGCTGTTTTTCTCTCACAGACAGTTCCCAACTGACCCTATCATACTGTGTAGTCAACAAAATCAAAAACAAAGAATGCACATGCACAAAATTAAAAATATAAAAAGGTGACAATTTACCCATTGTACCCTGTATATGTATATATATGTGCACGTTTTTTAAAACTATTCATTTCTATTTTCTAGTGTTTATGCAGATAAATCATTTGCTGATATTCACAAAGTGAAAGGTGTACGTGGTGTTTATATTGCTTCACAATTCATGAACAACTCCTTTAATGTTGATAACCAAATTAGCTTGATAACATTTAATAAAGGGGGCACTTGGCGTCCTCTGTTGGCTCCTGAAAAAACCAGAGATGGAACAGTTTTAAACTGCTCTGTTGTAAGTAAGAATTTCCATTTTTTAATGTTTAGCTAATTATCCACAATATTTTTATTGTTAAAACTGAAAATAATGTTTGGTCAGATTTGGCTTCTGAGAGGAGAGTATGTTGCCAAGAATGACAATAACCTATGAAAAAGACTCACAGAATAGTACTGTTGTTGGTGATGGTTATTAATATATCAATGTGAATTGAAGAACGATTTTCAGTGGTAGCTCTTGTCTGTTATTTATAGCTGCCTTTTTTATCTTGTAAAATGTAAAATGTCTTTACTTAGAGGAGATATCACATTGTCATGCAATTAATAATGTTTGAGATTCGTTTCTTGTAATTCAGTGTGGACTACATTCTTTACTCTCTTTGCCCACTAGAATTGCTTTTCTAAGAAGAATTTAACAAGGCAGACAAGAACATATAAAGCTAATTAATGACTGAAAGTTTATTAGTTAGATCAGTCATGGCCAACCAGCAGTCCAAGGGACTTTTTTTAATGGCCTACCTAACAAAATATTACCCTGAATTTTTATTTTAGTAGTGCAGCCTGCCTGATGATGAGCCATGTCTCATGCAGCTTGCTTCTTGAGAAATGTTACCCATGTCTGAGTTAGATTTTATCATTAGCAATATGCAGTACTTGTTTACTTCTGATAACATACATGAAAAATAAGAAAAATCAATGTAATGTTGCTCACATGATTGTGTAACTAGTATTAAAAAGATTATCATCCTTCTATAAAACCCTTTTTTTTTTGTTGTTGTGGCTTAGTCAAAGGGGGGTGGGCAGTGTTCATGATCTTTGCAGGTCCTTTGAGACTGGTGATGGGAGAAAGGGAATCAGAAATCATGGCCAATATGTTTCTGTTTCTGTTAACTGATTTTTTAAAAAAATCTATGTAAATAGCCCAGCTGAAAATTTGTAACCAAGACTGGGCCTACCAACAAATAGCTAGGCCTTTTGAGGAGTTACAGGACCAGGCCTCTGCAGAAAAGTTATTTTAACTTCTTCCTTTTAATAAATTGTGACATTATGCAAGGATATTGCAGCTGGAGACATTGCATTAAGGTATAGAATTATTCTCAGAACAGAAGCCTGGTTTGATTGTTTGCGACAGAATAGACTCTGCCAAAGGCATCCAAAGGATAAGTTGCATTGTTGAACCAGGTTAGATTATCAAAATCTAACTACCAAGAAAATCAAGAGGCAAAAGTGCTCCAGCATGGCCACAGTTCTAGGATTGAAACATATAAAAGAATGAATAATAAATAATAAAAATACACAAAATAAAAAATTAAATAAACTGAGAAAGGAATTTGTTTGCACATACCTTTGAATATTTATAGATGCAATACCACCATTACTTACAGTCGAGCTTATCTTCCACAGCAGCCAATACAAGAGGGTTTATGTACAATTTACATATATCTGTAGATTCAGTTTTTGAGCAGTAGCAAAATATAAACATTTCCAAATTTAACCAAACTATCTTAGTTTTAGTAATAATAGCTAAAATAATGCACATAAAGACTCTTTGAGCCTAAAATGTTCTTGCAAAAAAAAATACCTGATGATGATGATGATGATAATGCTGGTGATGATTTCATTCTCTATTTATGTATTACCAGTTATTAAGAGATAGATTTTCTTTGAATGTCTTCTTTGTATTAGTTGGTAGATGCATCTTTGAAGTGTTCCTTATATTGTCTGATAGCATTAACATCAGTAATTCAGTGTTTAATAAAAGAATAGCATCATCTCTTGTATCCTCAAAATTTTATAAGGCACTTAACATAAGTGAATCACCAAAGAGGGATTTGAAGGGGCTACTCCCTGTACTTGAGTGTAAATTGATAAGATACGTGATTTCCTAATGAAATCAAATGATAATAGTGCTAAAGAATTATCTAGCAATACTAAACAACAACTACCCTTGTTAAGAGCTTTCAAAGGAACTTCTGAGTTTTATCTCTTATATCTGTTTATCTCATACTCTTATGAGATAAACAGAAGTAAATAGAAGTGGTCTGAAAAATGTTTGACTTTGGAAATACTTTAGCAAGATAAAATAACACAAAAAAATTATTTATAAAAAAAAGTCAAGGAGTTAGGTTAATTCTAATTCCATATCTTCCTTTAAACACTAGTTATTATCTATTACAAGCCTTCATTTATTTAATAATTTTCATCATGAATCTTAACCACATAAAAATCCATGAAGTTATAATCATTGTGTCTTTTTAAAGCATGCATATGTTTTTTTGTTGTAATGTTATAAAAGAGTTAATTTCCCCCCTCTAAATTTCAATGGATATTTAAATGAATGAAAAAAAAAATTGAAGAAGCTGTTTTGTAATCTTTGTTTGAATGTCTTTTTTTGTTTTTGTTTTAAATCACTTTGGATGTTTCCCCCCACCACTTTAGTTCTTACAATTTTGTTTAATAGTTTTTTTGTCTGTCTAAATATTTTCATTTTTCATTAAAAAATGTCTATGTGTCACTCTCTTTGTCTCTAGTAGAATGGTTATATTTACTACATATGACGATTATACATAGAGAGCCTCTAATATGGTTGAAAAACTTGTTAGAAGAAGCAACCCCACCCCCAATCAACTCACACATTACTGTCTTACAAAGTAAGGCCTCATTAGATAATGTAGTTCTTGATAATTCTAAAAATGATGAGGTGGTCATGTCTGGGATACCTTTGATATTTGGTCTGTTCAATGAGAATTGACCTGGGGTTGAACAACAAAATAACAACAATCGTACCAACTGAAAATTTAACTGTAAAATGAAGAAGCCTTAAATATAATGGCAGCATAGCTAAAATGGAAATCATTGATTTAATATAATGTTTTGTCTCAGTGGAACTAATAAGCTTATTGTTTATCTATCCATGGGCATGTCTTAGAGTTGAAAAGTTCCCTTTTTTTTAGTTATTAAATACATCTCTTCTCACTCCTTTAGAGTAAGGTAAAATGGTTAAGGTTTATCATTATCATGTCCACAATTATCATTTCTTCCGTCATTATTACTTCTTTAATTATGGTTAATAACTTGCAGGTGAGTTGTTTATAAGTAAACATTATGTTGTAAAAAAAAAAAAAGGAAACTACATAACTTATTTTCACCTATTTTTATTCATTTCTTTGTGTAGTCATTTTACACTCACTGGTTTAGAAAGAAGGTAATTCTTTCCATTTAGATCATCTTTGCATGACAATGATTATAAAAAAAAAACAACAGCATGACTTTCCATCCCTGCATATGAAGCTATTTCAGTGCTCTATAGATATATTCAGATACAGTTGTAAATCTTGTAAGGTTGTTCTATCTAACCCCTTAACTATACCAGTCAACATTTCAATTTGCTGCTAAAATCTCAGTTGATAGCTTACTTGCAAAACATTAGTTTTGAATGCTCTATCTTCATACTGCATGAAGATAGAATTTTGCGTATGTAAAATTCTGCATGTGTTTTGTTCAATTCTTTTGTTTTTGTTTTCATTTTTTCCTGGCTAAAATTAATATTGCCTGCTAGTTTATTCTGGGATATTGCATCTATATGTTTCATTTACCAAGGAGTTTGATTTCACTGATTTAATACCCTTAAAACCAAAATAAAACATTGAAGATTACTTGAAAAAAAAAAACTTTTTAAATACCATTATAAATCTTATTGCTTGTTTGTTTTTGTTGTTTTAAAAACAATTGAGACTCAAACTGAAAATTATTTCCTGTTTGGTATTATATATTGCTTTCAGTAATTTTTATTTACAAATAAAATCCTGCATGATTCTTTCCAATTGAAAACATTTTTCAGAATTGCTTTAACAATTTACATAGGTTTCTGTAAATAATTCTAACTTTGCTGTTATCAACAGAATTAACCATTTTGTTACCATATTCCTTTTGAGATATTTTGTGTTTGTTTCAATTAATTTTAAATATAACAAAGAATTTAGTAAAACAATTTTGGTATTACGTTTAAATATTTGTTGTGCAAGATTTTTTATGTGAAGTCGTGTGTTGAAACAGATATTGTTATATTTCGGAATGGTCATATTGCCAGTTTAGCCAATAAAAACACACGCACTATATATTTGGTGTTATTTTGCTTCAGTGATATTTATTTATTTTTTTGGTATTATTAAGCTAGTGTTAGGAACATAAGTTAAGACCAAATTCTAGTGGAAAATTTTAACTCAGAACTTTTGAATTTGTACTACAGAGCCAGGGGTGGTCTCAGGCAGGCTCATATCAAAAGAGTTAAGCAAACATGACTAACATTCAGAAATAATGTCCTCATAGTCTAATAGTTAGGCTGTTGTCTAGAGATAGCTGCTTTTGCTATTTTAATTTTAAGATCAAGGTATCTTCTTTTATTGGGCAAGTCATAGTTATCAACCTTGAAAGTTTTAAAAACTTTTAGAAATAATGTAGCAAATAATAAACATGAAAAGGAAGGGTTATAGTGTAATTAAAGCAACCTAATCAAGTATGTACTGATACTCAAATTATGTATGTTACTGATACTCAGATAATGAATAAGGAAGGTATTTTGAATTAGATGATTATACAGATGACTCATTAAAATGACAGACATGTACAAAACTTTACTTTTTCATCAACAACTTTCAGTGGCTATAATACAAGGAAACATGACTTGTATAAGGAACAGCATACAACCCACACAATATTTGTTTGTGGGTGGAAATTCTCTAATTAAAGAAAGTATATATTTATAAAATGTGTCTCAGTCAATTTGACACTAAATAGTGAAAGTAATGTCAGGACAGCAGTGGTATAACAGAATTGGTGAAGCTTCTTGCAGTATTTAGTTACAATCCTTTTTATACAAAGAACACTGCATGAAAATCTCAGATAAAGCTTTCAGAACTACATAGCAGTAAGCTACAAGTGACCTAGAACTTACAAGTTATATATAGCATACACATTTTGTAAATATTTTTGTCACTAAATGCCACTAGAATAAAAAGTTATTGTAGAACTATTTAAATATGAAAAAACTAAAATTATTTACATTAGCTCATTTCTTTTTACAGCAAGGCTTTTAAAAAAATGCGATAATTATGTCTTCATTATAACTGACTCAGATTTTCTAAAAGATACCATGTTGTGCATTAATATTAGTATAAATTGCTAAATAAATATTTAGCAAAGACACTAGTAACAGTTAGTCTTGAAACAGCTTTATGGGAAATTCTGTTTATTTTTCCATGTATGTATACAAACTAGATGTTTTTACATTAGATCAGGGGTCCCCAAACTTTTTAGAGCATCGACCCCTTCATGGAATCTTTGACCTCTCATCGACCCCACAGGCATGTACAAGAAAATAAATAAATAATAATCAAATAGATGTGCATTTATCAACCCCTTGAATAGTCCCATCAACTCCCAGGGGTCGATATCGACCATTTTGGAGACCCCTGCATTATTAGATCATACTTTTATAGTGAGATTTAAAACCAAACTGTAGGTATTGTACTTGTCTAAGGCCTTTTTTTAATGGCTCAACTAAAACCTCGTAATTTTTATTTGTATTACAAAACTTATATTACATCCATTTTTTTTATTTTGCAGTGGCTTCATTGTTCTTTGCATGTAAGCCAAGAACTTGAACATCTTTATCCCAATAGTCATTCTCAGCCAATCCTCTCAAGAGAATCAGCACCAGGACTTATAATTGCTGCTGGTACTGTTGGTAGTCGTATCAAACAGTATAACCAAAATGTATTCCTGTCAGTAGATGCTGGCCTTACTTGGCATGAGGTGAGAAAGTAATCTTATTTTTCTTGCTCTAAAATGCATGCACACACATACACACACACATTTTGAGAGCAATAAAAATGTGTGAAGAAATTTTTTTTTAACCTTCCCCATCTTACTTGTTTTGTAGAAGTTACATGTATTTTATAAAAATAATTTAACCCTGCTTATGAATTAATAGCTCAAATTTTGGGGTTCTAAATTTGTTGCTGGTGCTCTGAATGAGGTCTCAAAAGTTTCATTTGCTCTGTCACAGTAATGTTAATTTATGAAATGCTGAAGTTGCTACACACTGAGTAAAAGTTCTCAGGAAATAACAGCTATTATTTAAAGTAGCCACTTTAATGAAATCACTTGTGCCAGCCAAGAAATATAAACTACCAACAGGTAATTTAGAATAAATTACATGCAATGAGTTCTTGTCAAACTATCAGGTCATCCCATAAGTTCTGTCTGATTTTACCTTTTTTAAAATTGAATGAAATTTTATAGTATTTTAGAATGTCTAATAGAATTAAAAATTATTTTTATGCATTTGTGTACATTTAAACTAATTAAATATTATTTTACAGAATAATAGAATTAAAATTTCTTTGATTAAAACCCTTTCTAACATAGTAGTATCCAAAGAGTATTTGAGGCACATAATCAAATGTTGAATGCCATAAACAATGGCTTGGTAAAAGGGAAAAAGTTCAGCCACAACCAAGAAGGGAACTTCATGGGAAAAGGTTCTTCTCTCTATCTGGTGGGATTGCAAAGGAGTAATTCACTTTAAATTATTACCACCTAATACAACAATCAATGCTCAAGTCTACTGTCAGCAATTAGGGCATTTGAACCAAGCTTTGAAGAAGAAAAGACCCACTTTAGGGAATCGTGAAGGAGTGATGTTTCATCAGGACAATGCGTGACCCCACACTGCAAAGATCACATCACAGAAGATCAAAGAGCTTGGTTGGGAAAAAAATTCCTCATCCACCTTATTCTCCCAACCTTGTTCCTTCAGACTACCATTTGTTTCATAGTTTACAGAATCATTTAGGAGACATAACTTTCACAAGTCAGGAGGAGGTCAAAACTGACATTTCAGAGTTCTTCACTTTGAAACCAAAAGAGTTTTACATTGATAGGATTAAAATAGATGGAAGGAAGTCATAGATAATCAGGGAAAGTACATTGATGATTAAATTTCAATTCAATATAACATTTGATCACTTGTTTTCTTTATTCAAAATTTGTAGAGAACTTATGAGATGACCTGATATCTTATTTTGTTTTTAATGTTCACTTAGCAATGTGTGTACTTTTTTCTTTATAGATCTTACTGGACAAGCATTATTTCATCTTTGGGGACCATGGTGGACTTATTGTGGCCATTAAGCAGTCTGCACTTACAGACACAATACTGTACGTAAACAGTTTCTTTTTAATATTCACATGTCAATGTTCAACGTTTTGTTCTTTGGTTGCATAAGCTTATACATATTTGTACATACTGTCTTACTTTAACTGTATAAATTACCTATAAGTGAGTATGTGCTAGATTCTGTTTAACTGAAGTTATATTCTAACCCTAAACTTACAGTGTGGTAACCTCTTAATTTATACTCAAACTCCAATGAGGTTGGTATTGGTTTGTGGCCACAAGACTTATGTAGTAAAATCAGTAAAGAGAGTACAGTGAATTTGCCATGGGGAATGGAAAATCCAACATTTTGTTCAGAGTCCTTTTCCAGGGAAAAGTTGACAGGAGAGAAATTGAGAGACATCTTCTTAGTTAAAATAAAAATAAATAAATAACCTTTTATTGTATGTGTAGATTTGGCTTTCACTTTATGCATGCAGTTTTCCTTTACTTTCTTATGAAATGATACCTAAACAGCCATAAGCACATTCTAGTGTGTGTTAGCTCCATATAGTGGCATCTTTCAATAGATAACCTCAGTGATTTAATTATTTATTAAACATGCTAATTTTTCACAGCCACAACATTGTACATCTGCTAAGTACCTGGAAAAATATGCTTCACTGAGGTCTAATAATATACCCTGTCCACTCCTTTTCAGTTTAAATAGCAATTGATATTATAGATATTCACTGATATCTGTCTTGTTAAAAATTATAGGCCTTTTAAACATGCTCTTTGGAAGAAATTTTTCTTCCAATAAAAAATTTAGGCCTTTTCATTTTTAGATTATTTAATCTAAGAGTATTTTCTGCCACTGTGTTGAAAATGTCCAAGTTACACAAGAATATTATATGCAATAATTTTTATACAGATATTCATTTTTACAATCATATTGAAAAAGATTTTTTTTTTAAATCACTTTTGAGAAAACCATCTTCTTTTGACACTATAATGTCATACATCTTTTTACCTACGAACAGCAATGAAAAATATACCAAATATCATTATATTAGAAAATGATTAATTTTATTTGTTTTATTTTAGACATTATTTGTATATTTATTTGAAAATGTCATCACACTTACATTAACAACTTGATTGCAGAGACTGGCCTGGAATATATCCAGGACCGAGGTGTGTGGCGAGTGGACTTTGTTGCCTCGACCTGGGTTGGAAGCTGGCCTTTTAAAAAAAAAAGAAATTATTTATTTGTTTATTTATTTTACATACCAGTTATTCCTGGAACAATGGTGAAACCTGGACATCATTAAAATTTACTGACCGAAAGATTTGGGTGTATGGTTTATTGACTGAACCAGGTGAAAAAACCACAGTGTTTTCAATTTTTGGATCATATGCAGAAAAACACGAGTGGCTAATTGTTCAAGTCAATCTGAGCTCTATCTTCAGTAAGTATATTTTTTATCACCTTTATTAATTTCTGTTTCAGTACAGTTTCAAAAAAATACATCAGTATCTATTATTGAACTACACTTTAAATCTCTGTTTACAATGAATCTCTTGCTGTTTTTAATAGAAGCTAATATGTCCAATGTATAATTTTAAATGTTGTTCTCCAGGTCAGCCTTGATTTAGCTGACTTATGATTGAAGGCATTCCAATATTAACCATCTTCTTCCCCCTCGCCAATTATAATGTCTTTTTTGAAGATGGTAGGATGTAATTTGAGGTTGGTTTTGGCTACTATTTCCAGTAGATCAAGAAATTACATTGAGGTTGAGGAACGCAAGAGCAATGTGAGAAGGCAACCAATTCCAGAGAGATGCAGTGTTTAATACTGAGACTGGGGTGATGCACTCTAAGGATGTAGATGCAGCAGCTGCATCAAGTGGGCTGTCATTGGAGGCTAATGTAGAGTTTTGCAAGAGGAATAGATTGCCTAGGCTATGATTTCAGGGAGATTTGGTTGCTAGTTCAAGCAGGTCAATCAACCATGTAAAGTTTCCATTGTTTGTTTCAATCAGTTCATAGCTGTTTAGACCAACGTCAGCTCTTATAAAACAGACTGATGATAAAAAGCATTCTATCCTTGACCATCCTCTCAATGTGGCTGCAATACTAGTAGTTTAAGTCTATTTGCAAAAGCTGTCAACCCACCATTAACTCAACTAGTAATTGTCCCTTACCCATGCTTGATCTGATTATTTAATCAACTGAACATCATAATTACTCTTCTATGCTCATAACTCTACTGAACATTGTTGGTGTTTTCTTGCAATTTCTCAATATTCTCCTTTCACAAATAGCTCAAAGCTGAAAGCACATGCTGGTCTTCTTATCTTTATGTTTTCAAAATATATGAAAACATACATACTTATGCAGATATATTCACATGTAAAGACACACAACTGCAGATATGTATAGGTGCTCAATTACACATGCTCAAGTATGCACCACACCCTCTTTATCTCTCTCTCTCTCCTTCCTCTCTCTCTGTGCCTCTCTCATTAATGTATTAATATAGGTATGAAAGTTTTTGAACAATTCAGCCCTTTGCTATCTGTAATTTATAGTCAAACTGTAATTTCTTTTTTAATTTCATCCTCAGAGTCTGTTTGCAGCAAGGAAGATTACAAACAGTGGTCTTTGTCTGATACTCTGAAAGAAACTGAAGGAATCAGGGGGTGTCTATTAGGAAGGAAAGATATCATTGAAAAACGTGTCCCACATGCAAAATGTTACAATGGAGAAGAATACATACGTCCAATAATTACAAAGAATTGCACTTGTACAAGGGAAGATTTTGAATGGTTTGTATGCAATTTGGTATTCAGTATTTCATTCAAAAATACATTTTGTATTCAACTTATTTAATACAAGATGCAGCATGTATTAAATGAGTTGTTAAATCTATTACATTATTAGTTGTTTTATTTCATTATTTCTTATTTGGGATACAGTATCATTCCATGTGTACTATATTGTGCATTTCAAGACTGGCAACAAGAAAGTGTGGAGTGGGAAATAACTTGCTTGTTTAATAAATTCTTCCTCACTTACAATGTTCCAGTGTGAACCTACCATTGGCACACATCTTTGTTTCTTTTATCATTCAGGTGGCAGAAACAGTAGGAGCTGTACTGAATGTCATAGAGTGTTTTAGTTTTGTCTTTATGAGCCTGACATTACTTTTTCTTTTCCATCAATAATTTAAAATATCAAACTAGAATCAATTAAGTTGACTGTACACCTTAAACCTCAAATTTTGATTGTAATCAAAATAAGTTCACTACACAACTGTAAATATTATTTTTTTCTTACATTTGAGAGGAAAAATATCTTTCACTTTAAGTGTTCTTGTGTCTCACTCAATATTCATACATTGCCCCACCACCCGTCAGTGTGTCTCTGGCTCTCTTCTCTATCTTCATTTTTCATGCATATAACTAAATCTATAGTATATATATATATATATATATATATATATATATATATATATATATATATATATATATATATATATATATATAATGATGATGATGATGATGATATATATATATATATATGGTGATGATAGTGATGATGCTACATGTATGTTATTTTTATTTCCACTTTCAGTGATTATGGCTTTAAATTAAGATCTCGACACAGCCTGACCTGTGAAACTGATCCCAATTCAGACCTTGATATACATAAAATACCAAGTCCTTGCTATCCTGGAACCTACTATTCTTACACCAAAGGGTTTGTACTTATATTTTTAAATTGAAATTTAAGCATACACAATATACAATAGAACCTCGCAGTACCAGTGCTCCATTGTACAAGTAATTTGCTGTACGAGCCAAGACTTGTGCAAATTTTTGTCTTGAAGTACGAGTGGGAATCCACAATACAAGCACACAAATCATCCCATCTTTAAGGTAATTCAGTTAATAAAACCAGTTTGCATATTTCTTTTGCATTCTCTTTTTTTATAATTGCCATTTCACTTGTAACTACACCTTTTATTTCAAAACCCATAAAAAATTATTTTTGAGTGGTTTTGTGGGGCTGGAAACGCTTAATTATATTTTGATTAATTTCAATGAGGAAAATTGGTTTGTAAAATGAGTAAATCATAAGACAAGCTTGGTCATGGAACAAACTAAACTCGTACTGTGAGGTATCACTGCATTTTGTTTCGCTTTTTTACATTCTGTCCACTGGGAAATATTTTCTCATCTGTTTTATTTTTGAAAAATTGAGATTAAACAGTGGTCTTATGTATTTAATTACTCAGAAATTATTAGATTGTATGTGCCATCCCCATTCCCAATAACAATCTCTCTCTCTCTCTCTCTCTCTCTCTCTGCACATACACACAAACACCTTATACATTGATGTCTATTTACAAATTCACTCCTAACTCTACTAAATACATTTATGTTATTTCATTCCCCCTTGCTTTCCCTTATCAACTAAGATGTGTGCATAACTATTTTATTTGTGTTTTGCCAGTTACCGTCGTATTGCTGGTGATAGCTGCAAAGGTGGAATGGAGGCAATATATGCCCCACAAATGAATTCTTGTCCAGTCAAAGGTAATACAACTTTTCTTTGTATGAAATAAACTTCAAGTGCTAAGAAGCATTTGGGTTACTGTTTTTAATCATCCCACATGACTTCAGCTAGCCTTGTCTAAATAGACTGGTGACACCATAGTAATAAATCATGTAAAGTATAATAAAGTAAATCTCAAATTTTTTCTTAATGACATAGCTATGACTGTATATGTTTGAAAAGCCTGCTTCCCAACCTCATAGTTCTGGGTTCAGTCCCAACACATGGTACTTTGCGCAAGCTGACCAAAGGTTTGTGAGAGGATTTGGTTGATAGTAAATGAAAGAAGCCCGTGATGAATGACACTACTTGTATGACAGTGACAGTCATTTACAACTATCATTCAATGTCAAGACAAAGAGACATAAACATTCAGCCCCCATGCATCTACATATATATTTGTGCATGTGTGTGTGTGTGTGTGTGTGTATGTATGTGTATATATATATATATATATATATATATATATATATATATATATATATATCATCCTAGGCTTTAAATGATGATGATGGGTAGTGGAGTATGTTTGTGTCTCTGTGTCTTGACCTTGCATGATAGTTGTAAATGATTGTCACTCTCATACAAGCAGTGTTATTCATTTCAATAGTCTACAAAAAAATATTCTACCTTGCTTGGAATTGGGGTGAGAATTGGCAATAGGAAGAGCATCAGCCTGTGAAAAATCTGCCTTAGTAAATTCTGTCCAACCTTGCAAACATGGAAAAGTGGATGTTAAAATGATGATCATGATGATGATTACCATTTTTGGTCGTGGGCTGTTTGTGGAGTGCTGGACTATTATTCAAAGACTAAACAGTATTTGTCTTGAAAACTCCTAAATATCTAACTGTAAATAAAAACCAATTGGAGGTACATTCACTGCTATAAGCAGGTCAACCAAATCCTTGTGAGTGGATTTGATTGAAGGAAACTGAAAGAAGCATGTTATGTACGTATGTATGTATGTATGCATGTATGTGTGTCTGTGCATGTGTGTATGTATATATATATGTGTGTGTGTGTGTATGCGTATGTGTGTGTGTGTGTGTGCTACTGTCTCCCTGCCATGATATCACATGATAGTTGTAAATGAGTATCACTATCATCCAAATAGTGTCCTTTGTTTCTGATCTTTCCTTGGTCATGGAGAAATATTGCTTTACTTGGAAGCAGGTGAGGAAATATTTCTCCATGATCAGTGAAGGCATCTGGCCATAGAAAATCCACTCCAACAAATTCCATTTGACCCATATGAGCATGGTAAAGTGGGCTTTAAAATGATGGTGATGGTTGTTGTGTTTCTTATACATAATTTATATGGACATAGATCTAGCTGAAATATTGAGGCCTGGCAGTTTTGAAATATTTATAGAGTTATGTAGTGAGATGTTAGTAATGTTGTATAATATAGTGTTTTAGACTGTTATACTTCAAGTAAACATTAATTACAGCTTCAGGCTGTAATTTTTTCTAATATTACCAGTCCATGCTGTAAAGTGGTTGGCATTAGGAAGGACATTTTTGTTGTATAGGATATACATGCACACACATACACACACACACATATACATTTATATATACAAGCATTAAATATTTTTATTTCAGAAATTCCTGAATTCCTTTTGTATGCTCAACGCAAAATGATTCATCGATATGAATTTGGCTCCCAGAAAAATGACATCCTTGTACAAAGAGGCATCCTTGATGCTGTAGTTTTTGATTTTGACAAAGAAGACAACTGTATCTACTGGGGAGACTTGGCTCTGAACACTATAACGGTTGGTTTAAATTGCCTTAATAACATTGTGTTTCTTCCTCTCAGTATAGCTATGCTTTTAGTTATCCTCTCTCTTTATTAACTAACTTTCATGTGCTTTTGTTTTTCTCTTATGCTGTCTTTTCTTTTTCCTTTATAATAATTTCTATTATCCTTTACAGTCCATTCATTTCCTCACATTCATGGTCTGTTCCAATTGCTTTTACTCTTGCTAAGATATTATTTAGTAGTCTCGATTCTTCCATTTTTTTTTTTTCTTCTTCTCTCATCTCTTTTCTTCACTTGTCTTTATTTTCATACTCACAAAACCCACTAACTTTCAACATACTCTACTTTCAGAGACTCTGTTTAGATGGAAACCATAGCCTTGAGGTTCTTATTGAAAAAGATGTTTCTGGCATTGAAGGAATGGCCTTTGACTGGAGTTCTGGCAATATCTATTGGATTGATTCTGGGGCTCGCAAGCTCGAAGTGGTGCATAAAACTGGCCGTTTCAGGAGAACACTTCTTAGTGGAAGTGAAAACCTGGATAAACCTCGATCAATTGCTCTTAAACCACACTATGGGTACATATATTTATTATTATTTTAGCAAATGCTTGTGTGAATAACTTACCTGAAATCAATAATTAGTAGATTTCAGATATCTCAAAGATCAATGTGGTCATTGGATATGGGCCATGTGAGAGTAGTGATAACTGTGTTTACCAGGATAAAAAGACATAATTATTACCATAAGAAAACTTTGTATTAAAACAAAAAGGAAATTGTAATGTTAGTTTTGCTAAGTTGTTTTACCTCTCATTAAGTCATATAAATCTGGTCAGCATACTTTCTTAATAGTCAGGTTCCTGTCCAACTTTACAGTTGAATAATTAGTAGCAGCAAGAACATCAAGCTGTAAAGAATACAAATGCTCGAGCAGTATACATATTTAGAAAACTGTCCCACCCATTGATACTGTACATAAATGAATGGTAAAATGCATTCCTAAAAATGTCTTTCCTATGCTCCTTGTATTTATGTTATACTTAGATCAAAACTGTAAGCATAAGAGAAATCCTAATATTAGGTACATCCCATAACTGCTGTCTCTCTCTCCTACTGTTACTGGCCAGGTTTGAACCCTGAAAATAAATCTTTGTTGATCTAACAAATGATTTCTTTTATTTGATTTTTCTAACAGCTACCTCTATTGGACAGACTGGTCATCAACTAACCCACGTATAGTCAAAGCCAGTATGGACTGCCGCAACATCACCAATATAGTTGAGGGCAAAGATAATTTGGTTTGGCCCAATGGCATTACTATTGATCACCAGATGGGACGATTGTACTGGACAGATGCCTTTCTGGATCAAATTGTCTCTTCAGATTTAGATGGCAATGACCGAAAGGCCATAGTAAAAGGCAATGAAATCCCACACCCCTATGCTATTGTGGTGTATAAGGTATGTCACCATAGTGTTGTCATTTCTATTCTTTTTGTTTTTCAACTGCTTGTTCAATCAAGCACACAAGTAGAATTACTCACAACTTCATGGTTGTATTCATAAATCTATATTAATTCACTAGTAGAGATACCCGGCGTTGCTCGGGATTAAGATTATACACACACACGTGCACACATAGTGTTGTCATTTCTATTCTTTTTGTTTTTTAACTGCTTGTTCAATCAAGCACACAAATAGAATTACTCACAATTTCATGGTTGTATTCATAAATCTATATTAATTCACTAGTAAAGATACCCGGCATTGCTTGGGATTAAGATTATACACACACACATGTGCACACATATTGTTGTCATTTCTATTCTTATTGTTTTTTAACTGCTTGTTCAATCAAGCACACAAATAGAATTACTCACAATTTCATGGTTGTATTCATAAATCTATATTAATTCACTAGTAGAGATACCCGGCGTTGCTCAGGATTAAGATTATACACACACACACATGTGCACACATAGGTACATACACACATACATACATATGCATTCACACATATGTGCATGTGTACGTATATGTATATACGTGCATGTGTATATACATTTACCTTTATGTATTTTTTGTATGAGTGTATGGGGGTGTACACATACGTGTATAGATATGTGTATGTGTAGGTATATATAAGTATATCCATATGTGGGTATGTATATGTAGGTGTGTACACAATATATGTGTATACATATGCATGTGTATGTATATATATATATGCACATTTTATTTCATTTGATACATATATATATATATACAGACATGGTTGTGGGTTTAAGAAGTTCACTTCACAAACACATTTTTATCCCCATCTCCTTGTAAATAGAGTAATGTTTCTGAAATTATAAAGATTCCAGAATTTGCTTTCATGTCAGATTCTTTGTACATTATCATTTAATTAATTGTTTTTAGGAAAATATTTACTGGACTGATCTCAGCAAACAAGCTTTATTGACTGCTAACAAAAATAATGGTTATGGTGTAACTACAATACTAACCAATGTGACTGGTATAACTGATTTGAAGGTTGTCCATCAATTGGCTCAAAGTAGTAAGTATTGTTTTCTATTTTTCTCTAACATTTCTATTTCAATAGTGTTTTTTGTGGCTTCTCCTACCCACATTCTGTCAACTTTGGTGACTGCCTCTCCTCCTTCCCCAAAGGTTTGCTTACTGTATGTCTTTTCTTTACATTAATGACCCATTTACTATCACCTCTAATTTCACTCATGACTATGTGGTGGTGAAAATTAATTTTGGGAGTTTTTTTAGAAGCAACATTGAATGAAGAACTTGAAACACATTTTGCATTATGAAATAGAGGAAATTAAAACTTAACCCTGAAAAATATTTTTTTTTAACTAATATTATGTATATTTTTTATTATTACTTTTACAGCTTCAAGTGCTTGTTCTTTCAAGAATGGGATGTGCTCACAGCTCTGTGTACCTCGACCTCATCATTTGCATATTGGACACAACAATCGAACTTGTCTCTGTCAAAACCACATTGGACATATTCTAAAGCCTTCTGGAGATGAAGACTGTTATTGTCCTCCAGGGGAAACTTACCAAAATGGAATTTGCAAACCAAACAACAGTAAATATGATATTCCCCCTTATCCAATCTCTTCTCTTCAGCTTTATTTTTCATTCATTATTCATTGTTATTCTTATAGCTTTCACCATGTTTACAAAATACTAATGTTAAATCACCTTGGATTGACCATTTTAGTTTTACTTCTGTAAAATCCTTCTTCCTTGTTTTCTATGTATTCCCACTTACCTCAACGCGATGAGATAATAAGAACACCCTCTCAATGAAGGAAAAGGAATGAAATTAAAACAAATTGTAGATTAAATTACATGGTAACTTTTCAAAACTTTTAGAGCTCATTCTGATAGACTGTGAAATTGATAAGAGTTGTGAATAGAGTAACAGTGGTTCATACTGAAAAACTTGTACTTTAGTGTTGACAACAAAATTGTCAAAATTTTTGGATATAACTCTACTGGCAGCTTCAAAACAATAGTAAGATTTTTTTAAATATTCGTGGTTTCCATGAAGGATTATCCTTATGTTAGCTTATTTTTTAATCACCATATATTTTTCTGAGTATTCACTGAATGAATTCATACATAGTTTTGTTAATACTTATCTTCCTATTTGTCAGATACTTGCGAACCGCATCAGTTTCAGTGTCACAACAGCCAATGTGTCGCAGCTGCTGTGAAATGTGACCACGATCCTGATTGTGTTGATGGCAGTGATGAACTTAACTGTGGTTAGTATTACCAATATACTAGCATTATTTAATTGATCATGTAGTGTTTATATATATACAATGTTTATTCACACCATTTGTAAACAGGGTGTTTCCTTAAGAGCAACATTCTATTACTAATATCATTTACTTTTTGTCTTGGCTATATTTTCATCACCAACAGCATCACTATCATCTGATTCACCCTTTTTTTTTTTCTTGGAATAGAAATTCTTGATACTTTACTATTTACTTAGCTTCATGTCATTACTAATTAAGTAAATGAAATTACAGGATATAACTATTTTTCACTTTGTCACCCACACTACTCCACATCATGCATTTAAACTATTGTTCCTTTGCCATTCAGGCTAATATTTCACTGCATCCATTCTTATACATACTGCCCAGTGTTGAGTTTATACACATACCAATGTTGCAGACTGAGTATAGCAATTTTCCTGAAACTATTGAACTAAGAAAACTCTTTCAAATAACTACTCCATTAATCTTGTCTTTCAACTTTCAAACTTGCCAACACACTCCAACCACCGACCCACAAATATGCTGTCTCTTCACTCTGTCTTGCCTACCACTACTGCTGTGGCCTCTGCACCTTGGACCTGCCTTGTTCCATAACATTTTCAGTCAGACACTCCCATCTTGCTTATGACTCTTTTTCTCTTTACTTGTATTGTGTATTCATCTCCCATTGGCCCAACAGTAACTACTTTGTTCTGTCCTTCCTTCTCAAAACATCTGGAATTCTCTACCTGCATATCTTCTTTGTAGTTGGCAACTCTTCCAAGAGCAACATTAACGGCATCAATCCCACCAATCTCAGATGCAACCTCTTCATCCAGACTAAACCAATTAAAAACAAAAAAAGCTTACCATACTTCAGATTAACATTTTATTGGCTTCAGGACTCATGAAAAGACAAGCAAGTTAATACTGGAATCTTGGAAGATATCCATGTAACTTCCTTGCCTTGTTTAAAGTTTTCTGAACCAGAACTCACACTCCATTCAATCATTTCTAGCTTTCTTTTGTCCTGCAAACTATAGAATCTTCAGGAAAGCAATTTATTATTTTTCTGATATTACACATTATCTTTTTTTCTTTAGCATGAGACCAGTTTTATAAGTGATGTGGATATAATCAAATGATTCAACCTCTAGTATTATGCCATTACTCATTTTACATCCTGAAACTTTAAATTAAGAATTCCAAACCTAAAAGCACATTCCTCTCAGACATCTACATTGCCATTTCTTGTAAATATGTTAGTATGATTTAATTGCTGGGTGTTCACTTAAAAGCTAAGTTTTTGTTTCTTTCACATATGGTGTATTTAAAATACTCTAAATACATTTAAGTTTTTGTTTGAGGTTTATGTTGTAATGTATCTAAGATATAGTTTCAATTTGACTAATAGTTGACAATTTTTTTTCAACTGTATTACATTTATCTCAAAATCAATTAAAATCTGTCTTGGATTTGCAAAAGAAAATATTTTAGTGAATGTTGTAAAAATATTAAGATGGTAATTATCATACATTAAATGAAATAACATAACATCTTGGTGCACCTTATTACTGTTACACATTAATTTTTTTTTTGTCTCAGAATGAAAATATTTGCTACTTCTATCTCACAGTTTCTGTGATTAATATTAGATAAGGTTTCCAACTTATTCTAATAATTTGTGTATTCCATTTGCAAGACAAATACTACTGCTTATTGAGAATACTCAAAAAAAAAAAATTTTAATTAAAAAAAATAGACTGTAAAGAAACTGAATAAGTCAGCTTTGTTGTAGCTCTAATCATAGATATTACTATTACAAAAGATAGATCCAGTTAGTCTCTTAAATGACACTAGCACAAAAAAAAAAAGAGATTTCATGATGCAAATAAACTGGAGATGATATTAGGTGATGATAGTTTTTATTATTGATCTCTTCTAACCAATCAAAGAAGAGGGGAATAGGTTATAATCATTTACTTTGTAATCATATATGGAACAGAAAGCTTGTAGATAATATCTAATTAAAATGGATATGTTCCATAATGTAAGTAAAATTATATTTCTTTGTTTCTTAGACTTTTTTTAAATTTCATAATGAACATTCAGTTCCCTTATACAAACAAACCTTTCCTTTTTCTTTTCTGTTTTGTACTTTGTTTTTTTTTTCCCCTCCTGTTTCTGATCAGCGTATTTAGATTGCATGAACTGCAAAGCTCCTCAGAAATAATTAATCGCACTTGACTGCAACTGAATGGTTTGTTATCACCCAGTGTAGCTATCACATTCTCATTTCACTGAGATTTTACATCATACCAGCTCCTATCAGCTGCTCTATGTTAGTTTTGTTTCCCTGCAGAATATCATCCATGTTCTGAAGGTAACTTCCGTTGTCCTAACATGCAATGCATCCCACACCACTGGCTCTGTAACCATGAAAATGACTGCAGTGATGGCTCTGATGAGAAAAATTGCAGTGAGTATTTCTGTCTCATCTTCCTTAAATATTCCTGCGATTTTATTTTTTATTTTATTTTTTGATATTTAAATATTTTTGTTACTATTTTATTTGTTTGTTGTTATTTTTTCTGAATTGATTAGCATAAAAAAAATAGAAACACATACAGTATGCATTATTTACAACTCTTATTTTTGCATTAACATTCCATTGTGGCATGGGAATAATAACAAGGACAAAAATGTTGGATAAATTTGTATTAGAAAAATTTTGGAAATCAACTTGAAATAATAGTAATAATCTGTTCTACTATAGAGGCAGAAGGCCTGAACTTTAGGGGTTGAAGCCAGTCAATTACATCAACACCAGTGCTCAACAAGCACTATTTTATTGACTGCTAAGGGATGAAAAGTGAAGTTGAATGATTTAGTCATATAGCCAGCAGTTTTGAAGGAAAGAAAGCAGTTGATTATATCAACCCAAGTATTTGTTTGGTAGTTTATTTTCTCAACTGGAATTCAAACTCAGAATTTATATGACTAAAACTAAATACTGCAAAAGCACGGCTCTAACGCTCTAACGATTCTACCAGTCCCTGCCCTTTATTATAATAATAATAATAATAATTTCAAGTTTTGCCACAAGGGCAACCATTTTTGGGGAGGTGATGAGTTAATTACATCAACCCCAGTATTTCACTGGTACTTAATTTATCAACCCCGAAAGGATGAAAGGCAAAGTCAACCTCAATGGAATTTGAACTATAATAATAATAATAATTTTTAAAATAATGAGAACAGTAATAATGAAATTTATGCATAATTATGTAGGAATAGAAATGCTTCAACTGAAGCAAAATTATTTGCTGCTAGCAGGAGTGTTCTTCCATTCGTAACATATAAAAGTTAATATTTTCTCAATCCTTCAATATTTAGTTGTAAACCAAAGATATTAAACCGGGTAGGTGTTTGAAATCACACTGTCTGATAAATTGCTTGACAGCCAAATAATAACAATTAGTTAAAGATATGGTTAGTATTGACATGATTCTTAATACATTTTATTCTATTATAATCATAACTAATAGAAATTAGATGTCTAAATATTTGAGATAAATTGCTAAGATTATAATTTTTTTTAGGCTATTAACCCACTTATCATTAAGTATCTAGTTCCTATATATATATATGCACACACACACACATATATATATATCATCATCCGTTTAACGTCCGCTTTAAACAATGATGATGATGATATATATATATAGATAGATAGATATACATATATCATCATTATCGTTTAACATCTGTTTTCAATGATAGCATGGGTTGGGCAGTTCGGCTGGGGTCTGGGAACCCAGGAGGCTGCACCAGGCTCCAGTCTGATCTGGCAGTGTTTCTACAGCTGGATGCCCTTCCTAATGCCAACCACTCTGTGAGTGTAGTGGGTGCTTTTTATGTGCCACTGGCATGGAAGCCAGTCAAGGCAGCGCTTTTTTACATGCCACTGGCACGGGGATCACAACTACAATTTCCATTTGATTTTCATTTTGATTTTGATGTACTTGACTCAATAGGTCTCCCCAAGCACAGCATGTTGCCCTACGATCCAAGATACTTTTGAATGAGCTGGGGCTGTAACACCAGATTTGATTAAAACTAAGAACCTATTATGTTGTGGATAAGAATGTTATTACCCCTTTAGTGTAGAATTAAAGGTTTCTAGTTTGAATCTAATTCAATACTATATATGTAAATATATAGTATGAAGATCATATATATCTAATGATGGAATTAATAGTCCAAAAAATTATAACGGTTCTTTTGGTGTTTCACTCTTTAGCTGCAAAATTAAATTTCATGGTTATTCCAGTAATGGTATTAAATATCTACCAAAAAATAGTATTGGTATTTTTTGCAAGTCATGCTCCCCAGTGCTGTTTGACTGGCACATGTGCTGGTAGCATATAAAAAGCACTATTCGAGTGTTGGGCCTCACGAAGGCAGTGACAGGTGACCAAGATCTTTGGCAATATACCATGCTTGTGTAGACCTGTCAAGCCAGGTGAGACTGTAGTTGTGGTCATTGCCAGTGTCAAGTCAATGGCACCCATGCCAGTGGCATGTAAAAAGACACCCACTACAATCTTGGAATGGCTGGCATTAGGAAGAGCATCCAGCCAAAGAAACCTTGCCAAATCAGATCAGAACCTGGTACAGCTCCCCGGCTTACCTATCAAACTGTCCAACCCATGCCAGCTTGGAAAACGGATGTTAAATGATAATGTTGATGATGTTGCCTCAATAAACTTGATACATCTCAACAAAAAATAGTTTTAAATACAATATCATTCCTCAATAGAAGATAGATTGGTATATAAAACTGCTTTCTACTGTTAAGGGTAATAAAATTTTGAGTGGATATATCTGATTTCCACACTAAAAGGATGAAGTTAATCTCATTAAAAATATTGATAGGATTAATTTTTGATTTTTCAAATGAAGCTCTAAAACACTTATTTCTGCGGGTCAGATTAAAGCACCAGATAGGGACAATTATTCATAAATTCCCTATTGATAACTAAACCAAAATAAATGGATAAAGTGGTCAATATAATCATAACAACTTTATTAACAATAAAGAAACAATGAGGTGTAAGCAATGTTGTTTGCAGCGATGTATGAGAAAAGCTCATTCATATGGTATACATACAATCCTATTAAATAAGAGTCTTTAGTGTGAGAACAGAGATAGAAATTGCTTAAATGAATGCAGGCAGTTTTTTTTTTGGTAGAAAGCTTGCACTATTTCATTTTCAAGCCCTTTCAACATCATCCATGTATCAGTTGAATCTATTCAAATGAGCTCATACCTAAATTTGAAAAAGAAACTTTCACTTCCATTTGCAATGTATAGACATAAGATTCTCTAAGATGCACTAATTTGACTCAACTCTCATTTGGATTCCAACACTGAATGTATGCTAACAATATATATATTTTATGGAATATTTTAAAAGTTAAAGAATAATTTAATACTTTACTATAAAATTGAACTTGGAGGTGAGGTTAGACTAAACATTATCATGAGCCAGATCCAGTTCACTGCTCATTTGTTTGACACTCCTGCTTTCAAACATTTCAAGTGATTTCTTTCAAATTGTTGATTTAAAACATTAGTTATATTTGTTGTCCCCTATGTGCTGCTTTTCTCACCTATAGATATCAAGCTTTATTTCATCATGTAATAATTAAAACTAGTAAAGAAAATCTTTCTTTTCAATTAAGGTAATAAATGAATTTAGTAAGATGAATTATTGTAATCTATCTGAAATGAAACTCTACTCTTAGTGAAGACATAATTGAATCAATTTGCCTAGATACTGATAATGTATCATTTAAGAGCTGTTTTCACTTTTCTTTTCTGACATTTTAGCTAATTCATGATTACATGTACCAACTTATGTAATGTTAACTTCCTTCTAGTCTGTTAATTTTCTTGATATTTTTTTCTTCTTTGACATTAAAAATAACTCATCTCTAATAATGTTGGTCTGTTTCCCCTTCCATTTTCCAGCCTATCCACCTTGTTCTTCTGCTGAATTCACTTGCAATAATGGCCGCTGCATTCCTTTGAATTGGACGTGTGACTTTGATGATGACTGCCATGATTATTCTGATGAAGCTAACTGTGAAGATGGTAAGTTGTTTTGGAATAATTTTTTTCCTGACTTTATCTGTTTGCTAAATTACTTATGAAGTAAGATTTCTATGGGTTTTTAAAAATCCAAACAGAATAATCTAGTACTGTAGACCAGATATTATTGACTACAAATTTTAGCACAAGGTCAGCAAGTTTGAGGAAGTGGGTAAGTTGATTACATCAACCCTGTTTCTCAACTGGTGCTTATTTTTATTGACCCTGAAACAAAAAAAATTAAAGTCGACCATGGCAGAATTTGAACTCAGACCAACCATAAAGGTAGATGAAATGCCTCTTAGCATTTTGCTCAGCGTGCTAACAATTCTACTAGCTTACCAGGTATTATTGTATGTGACTTGGAAAGAAGAGAATGCTTCATAATAGAAACTACAATTCTTTCAGAAAAAACATTGCAAACAAAGAACTAGAAAAGATCTCAAAGTATGTTAAATTAAAAGTAGGAATATCAAGAATGTAGGGACACCCAGCTGTGTAATACGCACCAGTGTTGCAAAATAAGTTTAATTACCAATAAACATCAACTTGGATGACACTTTACTCAACCGACAGAGGAAGGTGACTGATCAAACTGATTATGTAAACAGAATTCTGGTTGGTCGAAAGTGTCCTCTTGTCTCAAGCTCTGATTTTCTGCCTATTCTTGTTGGAACCTTTGATATGGAATATCGAAATTTTAATCCCTTTCGCACTTATAAAATGTCAAGCAAACTTTAAAATTTGTCATTACCAATTTAGCTGGAAGACCAAACTGATAGTTTGGTAACCCACTAAAATAAACATTAAAAATCGAAAGGAGAAAATAAACAGCTCTGCAAGTTTAACTCAGTGTTTATTGAACAAGAGAGGTGGTGGCAATGAATTTCATTGTCCTAATGCAGAGAAAGCAAGTAATAGCTTCCTGGAGGCAAATGTAAGCTAAACTTCTTAAATGGGGAAAAACTATTTAAGGAAATTGCTGGGCTCCATTGCAATAGGTAGAAACTCCAAGCTATGTAAAATTTGGCCTGGACCATGATTACCAGCATGAACATCAAACTTCAAAAAGTTAATGGTTTTAGTAAATTTATGAACATCAAACTTCAAAAAGTTAATGGTTTTAGTAAATTTATACAGAAAAAGTAAGCATTATACCGTCCAGCATAAATAAAAGTCAGCTTCATTATATTTTTTCTGTAAAAATGTATTCTGACATTAAATGAGTCAACTTCCTGTACAAATGTTTAGATTTGTACATCATTTTTCAAGAAAATTAATTTCTAAAAAAGTTCTAGAAACAATCTAAAGTTTATTTTCATTTTTTCAAAAAAGTGCGTAAATTACATGGGTTTTATGGTAGTCTAAAAGTCTCTACTTCTAAATCATCTTAATACGAACTTGATAAAAAAGTAATGCACACTACATGTTTATAACCCATCTAATTGCTTTTAATGTGATATAAATATGTCAATATTTGATGCAGGCAGGTCTCTATTTCTGCCCGTCTTTTCTAATGACATTTTTTTAAATGCATAAGACTATAAATTTCATCAAAGCCATATTCTTTTTACCAAATTATTAGCAGCTGCTTTATGTTTGTTTTATTTCTCTACAGAATTTAACCAGTGTTCTGAAGGTAATTTCCATTGCCCTAACATGCAGTGTATTCCAAGACATTGGATCTGTGATCATGAAAATGACTGCAGTGATGGTTCTGATGAGAAAAATTGCAGTGAGTATTTCTGTCTCATCTTCCTCAAATATTCATAACAGATTCCTTTTCTTCAAAATGTTTTTCATATTCTTTTTGTTTACCTTTTATCTTTTACTTGAGTCAATCATTGGACTGTGAACCTACCTGTTGGGGCACCACCCAGAAGGGTCTGCTCAAACAAATCAACTCCAGGACTGAGTTTTAAGTCTGGTACTTATTCTATAAGTCTCTTTTGCCTAACTGCTGTGGTATGAGGAGATAAACAAACCAACACCAGTCGTCAAGTGGTGGTGGTGTATGTGGAGGGGGGTATCTCTCACACACATGCACACGTAAGGTGTCATGTGGTGGAACTGAACCCAAAACCACATGGTTGCAAAGCAAGCTTCTAAACCACACAGCCATTACAATGTTAATTTTTTAAAATGATTTGTGTAAAATAAATTGTATCTCACTACCATACAGGTATACAAGTATGCATGCATACACACAGTATTATAATTATACAGTTTGATTTAAAAGTGAATATTGTTATGCTATTTTCTCATTATGATATCAGACCAAGAATATACTAATCCTTTTCACTATCTAAAGTTTCATGCACTATTTTCATTTCCTTCTTCTAGCTTACCCATCATGTTCTCCTAATGAATTCACATGTAAGAATGGCCGTTGTATTCTTTTGAATTGGACATGTGATTTTGATGACGATTGCCGTGATTACTCTGATGAAGCTAACTGTACAGATGGTAAGCCAATTTGAAAATCACCCTATCCAACTGCTAAATCAACTATGACATCATTTATATAGAACATTGATATTTTCAGTTTGAGCTCGTATTTCCCCTCATTTTTTTATTTTCATATATTGCCTGATTAAAATATTAGCGTTTGATATGGATGGTGCACTATATGTTAGAACAATGGAATTTATCTTCCATCTGTTGATAGCAGAGATTTCTTTGCTTAATTATTTTAAATCAATCCTCATGAGGATGATGGATTTAGTTATTGGTTGACCCACTATTTTTTGTATATAAAATTCTTTGTCTGTCTGTTCTCTATGCATTCTCAAATGGCTCAACCAAATCAAATCAAATTTTACAAGGTAATAAGTATGAGTGTAAACATCTAATTGAGTTTATCACCTCATTGGTTCGCTGTTACCCACAAATGAACAAGCACAGTTCCTCCAAATTATGAGTGATGTAGGGCAACAAACCTGAAGAAGGTGTCAAAACTTCAGACGATGGGTCGTGTTAGATGCAGCGCCAACTGCCGCAAAGAGTCTATCCACTGACAGCTTTTCGGTGTGTTCAAAAATCACATAACCCCCACCCCCAATTTTCCATGACAGGTTAGGACCTGCATACTCCAAATGGATGCATGCTATGACACTTAGTTGTATTAGCTCATCAATTACTTCACAAATGTTTTGTCATCAATGCTGCACTTTCTCATATCACCTGTTTTAACATAACTGTAATATATATACAAGCTATGCCATTTTAATCCCAAGCAACGCCAGGTATCTCTGCTAGTTACATATAAATAAGTATAAATTTAGGAGTATAGTGTAATGTCAGGAGCCACACAAAAATGTGTGTATATATATTTTAAAACCCAAACCATATTTATTTTATTTCCTAAGGACAGTGGGTTGACTGAATCAGCATACTGGCAAGCAAAATACTTTACGATTTATTATTACATCTCTTGTTACATGCACGCAGCCTACCGTGCTAATGATTCTGCCAGCTTACTACCAATGACTTTATGTGTATCAAATGCACATCTGTGTTTATTTATATATGTGCTTTAAATGTATGAAAGTAAACATGTTTTATCATGATTGGTTGTGCTTTGATGAAATCGTTGATAAAAACCATCAGTGAAGAAGTAAAGGAAAACTAATTAATAACATTAGTTATGTGGAGTGATGGAAGAGGGATAGTACTTTTTAATATCAGTTAGTACATTTCATTCAAGTTTTAGTTAACAAAGAAATTTTTTGTAGTATGTTTTACTTATTTATTTGCAGCAAGAATTTTATTTATACATGTGGTTTTTCTTTTTTGGTATTTTTTTCATTCCATATAGTTTACAAAACTACACAACCTGTTCCAACTACAACTAAGTCAAGTTCCTTGCCCAGATGTAATGGTGTAGAATTCCAGTGTGACAATGGCTTTTGTATTTTTGCCAGTGAACGTTGTGATGGCATCAATGACTGTGATGATAACTCAGATGAAGAAAACTGTAAGTAACAAATTGTATATTACAAAGTATAATTGTTATAGTTCTAAGAATGTTAAAAAGAAAATAAAAATACTCAAGATTTTCCAAGTTAATTCAGGTGAGATACAAGAAAAACGTGATTTCCAAATACTGAAGTAAAAAAAAATAAAATACAAAATATAGCAGCTTTAGACCAGTAATTCCATAACTATTTTAGGACACTGGTCCTCTTGTCTTCTTAAAGACAATATTTGCTATTAAAGTCTTGTTCAGAATTGTATATATTATAGAAGATTATAATACTTCAAAATTCAAAACAGTAACAAATAGTTTCATAATTTATTCAAAATTAATTTTGCAAGGTGACGGTCAGTATAAATAGACTAGATATAGCTTCACTACTACTCACTAAGCTCTGAATTTCTGAAATACTCTGATGAATTTTTACCATATATTTTCCTGTATATTTCTATCATGAGTCTTGTGAGTGGATTTGACAGATGGAAACTGAAAGAAGTCTGTCACATATATACATTTATAATACACCTGTATATATATATGTGTATGTGTGTATGTTTGCATCTCCTTGTCTTGACATCGCATGATTTTTTAAAAATGAAAATCATTTCCAATGTTTTAAGAAAACATGTCTAGGGAAATTATTACCTTGCTTGGAAACAGCTAAGGTTGACAACTGGAAGGGTTCTGGCCCTTAGAAAATATGCGTCTGAACGCATAGAAGATCTGCATCTGTGTTGAAACAATGATGACAATAGCAATGATCTGGATTTCTTTTTGTCATTCATATATATTCCTCATAGTCTTCAGCATTTCATTGAGTTGCTTGATGTTATTTGTCAAAGGTAAACCAGCAGGACCAAGAAATGAAATTTGTGGCTTAGACCAATGTTAAAAATCGTTGTCGAATTTGCTAATGGGCATGATTAGTGGAGCATCAGACAAAATATTTTGCAGTGTTTAGCTATAATCCTGAGTTCAAACTTTGATAAGGTCAGCTTTGTTTTTCATCAGCGTCATCATTGCTTATCATCCACCTTCCATACTGGCATGGGTGGGACAGGAGCCGGTGAGGCAGAAGCCTGCACCAGACTTCTCCAACTGTTTTGGCAAGATTTTTACAGCTGGATGTCCTTAGAATCTATATAGCACCAGTCAACTACTGGGGAGTGATTTAATCAATTCTACTCTCTCGCTTAAATGTGTGGCTTTTTGCCATTATTGGAAATCAGTATTATAGTTTTCACTTATCTTTGGTTATATATTTTTTGGTATTATTGCTACTATAACTGTTATTTTTACCTTTTCAAGGTTTCCTTTCTCCTCCACCACCAAGCTGTAAAGCAGATGAATTTCAGTGCACTGCTGATAGAAAGTGCATCCTAACAAGGATGCAATGTGATGGCCATGTAGACTGCTCTGATCGAAGTGATGAAGAATATTGTCGTAAGTAAAGAGAACCCTTATTATACCAAACTAATACGAGAGTGGGTTGTCCATTTTCACTGATTGTGATGATATGGGTTGATATTGTATATGTGTATAAAGAAAAGATATACATTATAAACAATAGCAAAATTACAGGGGAAAAGGATGTTAAATGGTAATGATGATGATTTAATAATACAGAAGGTAAAAATTAACAAGTTCTAGTAGTGATTCTGCTATGTGAGCAAGGTCATCAGCATAGAGTAGCTCCCAGGGGCAGCCTGTCTTGAATTCCTCTGTTAATACCTGGAGGACTATGATGAATAAGAGGGGGCTGAGGTCTGATCCTTGGTGAACCCCTACTTCTACCCGGAATTTCTCACTATACTCATTGCCGACCCTTACCTTACTTACAGCATCCCTGTACAAGGCCTGTACAGCTCTTATTAACCACTTGTCAATCCCCAGTTTCCGCATCACCCACCAGACAAGGTGATCGGGGGACCCTATCAAAGGCTTTCTCCAAGTCTACAAAAGCCAAGTATAGGGGTTTAACTTTGGCTTGGTATTTCTCCTACAGTTGCTATACCAAGAATATAGCATCAGTGGTGCTTCTACCTGGCGCAAAACTGAACTGCATCTCATCTAAGCAGACTCTCTCCCTAATTAGTTGGGCTATGACCTTCTCTGTGACCTTTATCACCTGATCCAGCAGTTTGATACCCCTGTAATTATCTCTATCTAAAGCATCACTTTTATCTTTGTAACAGTTGACTATGGTGCTACTATGCCAAATGTACTGCTAATTTTGTCATAAGTTGATCAATTGATTAAATTAATATTTGTGTGTTATGGAGATGTATTTTACCTTCTCCAGACGAGGGAAAGCAGACAACATGAGTGGAACAAGCCAAAATGCTACCATCTTGCTTGTCTTTGCTATCTGTTTTAAGTCATGTATTGTTAATCTATACAAACTGCTTATCCTATACAAGACTGGATTTTTTTTTTTTTTTGATGGGTGGGTGGGAAAGAATATAGACAGCCAAACAATTTCTCTCTTTGTTCCTTTCCTTATTTCATAATTCATGTATGTTTCCTTATTCTGCAACCCCTCCATACCCTATTACACTATCCTTTCCTTTTGTAACCATTCCTGTAAGCTATTAGGGAAGTATAGCAAATACATAGGTGTGTGCAGTTCAAATATATTATATTTAGAAATAGATTCCATTGTTTAATGAAATAATTATTCTGTCGTCTATGGTTGAAAAACAATAGCCAAATCAAGCTTTTATTTTTATTAAAGCCTTGGGATAGGTCAGTGAGTCAATTATATAGATTTGTGACTTCATGAGTTGAAGTTTGACGTCTATGAAATTAATTGCACCAATCCTTAAGCACTAAAATAAAATAGGAAGTATCTATTAATATTTTGGGATAATTGGTGCGGATGAGAGAAAAACAAGTATAAAAATCACAATGGGAAAATATATTTGGAAAATAATTTTTTATCTGATTTTTAAAATTTTAACATTTTAAAATTTTCTTTAACAATTGGTTAAAGTTTCAATATCACTTTCTGTTTTTTGTTCTTTTTATGTATTTTTTTAACTAGCATCAGGCAATGAACATAAATGTGAAGGATTTTCATTCCGCTGTACAAATGGTATGTGTATTCACATGTCATGGACTTGTGATGGTGAGAACGACTGCAATGATAATTCTGATGAAGAAAATTGTCCAACCATTGAAAAATGTGGAGAAGGCATGTTTCACTGCGTACAATCCCCTGGCTGCATTCCACAAAGCTCTATTTGCAATGGTATCAATGAATGCATTGATCATTCAGATGAAAGGGATTGTTACTACAACCACTCGAGTAACGGTGAGTACTTTACGTCATGGCTATTTTGAGGGAAGCAACTGATTTGTCTGAACTTCTAGAAATTGTCATATTAATAGAGAACAGCTAGATTTTGATATGGTCTTGTCTGTCTGTCCTTCTAGATTTAATGCAAGGGAAAAAGTTACAAGATGATTAGCTTCACAGGTATCAAGGAAAATATATCCTAATATGAAGCAACATTACAAGTAATCATTATTTGCTTGGAATATTGAGAAAGAAATTGGCAGATTTGGGGAAGATAATGAAATGAAATAAGAATAGGAACATTCTTTATTATTTAAGAGTCAGCCATTTGTGACCTGTCTAAATATGTTAAAATGAGAACATTTCTGGAAAGCAGAAGCCATGTTTAGTTACAGTAACAGAAACTTAAAATTCACAACATTCAACAATATTTTGTTGTGGCTGACAGTTCCATTTTTCTCTCCCCCACCCCCGGAGAAGTTAACATCTTTTTAATGCTTTTGATACCAAACTACCCAAGGCCACTTGGATCTTATTCAAACTTCCTGCTTTAAAGTAATCTAAATTAAAACCTTCTATCAAGATTTCTTATTAATCTATGTTCCAAACACAAAATTAGTACTGACAAAATTATTTTACTAAATTTTTCATTATTTTCAAAATTAATTGAAACAAAGTTAATGTATTTCAGTAGAAATATGGTAACAAAAGGGGTAGAAGATTAGTTTTAGAGAGAGACTTGAACTATTTTTTTATGCCAACATAAGCCAGAGTTGGAATGGATTATATTTAAGGACACCTTCAGTGATGTTAGTAATATAACAACAGTTGCCTTTATAATTATTATTTGAACAATTTCATCTAGATTGTTCATGTAGATAAATACTATAAGGACAAATACAGAGTTGATTCCTTCTATTTTCTCTCATAATTTCTGTATATCAAAGCCGCTTAGTTGTTAAGTGAAAATTTGTTTAAAAAGTAGAAAAAATAAATCAAATGTATTTCATTTTACTAAGATAAAAATGTATTATTAAATATGTTGAAGAAAAATCAGTCTATTGAATAGCTTTGTCCTCCTAAGCTATGAACTCCAAACTACTACATTTCTTGTTTTGATTTTCAGGATTTAACAGGCCTCCAAAGTCATGTGCTGACTATGAGTTCTTATGTGAACCTGATAGTGACAGGTGTTTACCTTACTGGAAAGCATGTGACAGTCACATTGATTGTCTTAATGGCCGGGATGAAGAATTTGGAATGTGTAAAGGTTAGTGCCATTGTATATGATGAATGCATAAACTTCAATGATTATTATATGGTAGTTGTGTAAATGAAGCTAGTGTTAATATGGATCTTTTATTTTTCATTTGTTTCAGTCATTAGACTGTAGCCATGCTGGGGCACTGCCATGGAGAATTTTTTTGAAGTCAAATGTTTCTATACAATGTGAATTGTCTAGGCATTTCCTCTACAGCTTATTATAAAATCCCATCCATTTCTGAGCATAAATTGCTATGACTGTCAAAGTATCTCTAGAGCAGTTGTTGTTATTTAACACTTGGTCAGTCCTGACTGAGCAGGCTTATGTCAAAGGCATTTCATTCATGGTCACTCTGTTCTCTCCTCAGCATTGCATATCTAGGACTACATTTTCCAATGTGCTCCCAATGCACCCACCTCTCAAAAAACTTTAAAAATCCGTAGGATATGATTTTAAGAAAATTTGGCTGCTATTTCTAGCAGGTTGAACAATCATAGAAAGTCTCTTTTGTTAGATTTCCCAAGATGGGTTTTCAGTTGTTGAAAACTTATGTAGAGAAAGAAATCTGTGCACAACCTCAGCATTTTTAAACTTTTAACTAGCTTAATTTCATAGACAATTCTACAGTTAATTATTCCTATCTGAAGTCCTTGTTCTCTGCCATCTTTTCTGTGCAACCATTGCCTACATAGAATGTACAGTATTCAGTTTTCATCTGCATAGTGGCTTCAAATTTTGGCACAAGGCTAGCAATTTTAGGGTTGGGAGATAGTTGATTACATTGACCCCTGTACTCATTTTATCAACCTTGAAAGAATGAAAGCAAAGTCAGTTTCAGTGGAATTTTAACTCAGAACATGAAGAGCTGGAAGAAATACCACTAAGCATTTTATCCAATGTGCTAAAGATTCTGCCTGCTCACTGCCTTTCACTTACAATTTGATTTATGTTCCTTGTCAAATGGCTCAAGGATTTTGTGTTTTCAGTTTCTAATTAGACCTTAGGACCTATTAGAGCAAAAAGATATCATCTTCATTTGCTTTTTATGTGAAATTCTTGTTTAATATGAAAATTTTTCCTTTTTCAAGAGGAAGTGCGTGTGCCTAATCTGTGGTATACCAAAGTGACCAGCAACAGTGTTTTACTTTCATGGGAGGCAACCAAACATTTCTCCAGCAATATATCCTATATGCCAAGTATTGTGTAAGTTGAAATTTAACCTTCTTAACATACACATTTTTTTTTTCAATTTCCATACAAAAATTTTTTTTTTTTAATATTTTGAATGTATATATATATGGAACAATAAGTACACAAATTATTTTGGATTAGTTATGATTTATTATAAACTTACTGATAGAAAGGATAGTTGATGATAGAAAATGGGAATAACATTATGAACAAAGTATTTTGGGTTAGAAATAAGTGACAGATATCTCAGATATCTCAGTATATTTTTGATCAAATATATATTTACGAGACATCTCTGAACAAAAATATATAGGATATGTTAAGAGGGTAATGGAATTATCATGAACTTCCATCTTCCCCATTCTTTTTCTCTTTTGTGCATTTATGTGTATATATCATCTGTTCATTTGTTTTTATACTTATCTTTTTCCTCATGCTAGTATGAGTTAGGTGAATACATATTATTGAAGAACTGTTTTACATCCAAATGCCTTTCCTGTTTCTCATCCTTACCTGTTTTTCAAATAAGGGATTTTTTTGTTCCAATCTCTTTGAAAGTGTAGAATGAGGGGTTGATTTGTCAACTTTTCATGAGAAGCACAGAATGTAAACTCACAAAAACACATGCACATACAACCATACCCCCCTCACACACATATATACAACAATCTTCTGTACAGTTCTTGTCTCCCAAATTCACACTCACAAGGTATTGGTTGGTTCAATGCTTTAATAGGATATACTTGCACAGAGCCACACTTTCACTTTCTCTCCTTCAAATTGGGTGTCAGCTGCCAAGTTATCCACAGTGCATACACTTTCCAATGTCCAGATTCTTCTCCCATCTTCTGTAATATATTGTGACCACAGTCAGTTGTGCAGCAAACTCATACTGTAACTCGTTTGTCCACATCAATAAATATGTCTGCTCACTGGAAATTCATGTCAGGGGTCACAGATGATGGTTTCCTACTACATGGTTTGTCTTCTTGCTGGTTTCATCTTGTTTAAACTTCATCAATCTGTGTATGTCAGTGGTATAATCTCCATACACAACCTTTAGTCTTCTGTGGATGTTGGACAGCCTGCACGCCACTTTTTACAAACACTGAATAAGTGAATGTTGCTTCTGCTTGGAACCCATTATTTGCCTGCAATTAAGAAGAACAGGAAGAAGAGTCATGAAAGAAAATGAATTACTTTGCTGACATGTGCAATTTGAACAATTTTTGTGGTTAAAAATTTAAGTTATGCCTGCTTTTGATTTATTTCTGGTACAGCCCTCATATTTAAGTGTACACTGAGTGCTGTTGCTGATGCTGCATCAAAAAGCATCAGAGTTGGTGCCGCTTAAAAAGCACCCAGTACACTTTGTAAAATGGTTAGCATTAGGAAGGGCATCCAGCTGTAGAAACCATGGCAAAACAGATAATGGAACTTTGCTACAGCTCCCAGCCTTGCCAGTTCCTGTCAAACTGTCCAACCCATGTTAGAATGGAAAACAAATGTTAAATGATGATGAATGGAAAACAAATGTTAAATGATGATGATGAGTACCATGTATTCAATATGAGCAATGGATGCACAGATAAAATAGTCAGTCCTAATAGATTACAAGGGCTGCAGATTGGCATAATTAACAGTAGAAATGCCTACAAATTGAAGCCTATAAAAGATTTTTAAAAAGTGTGCAACAGAATAATATTTGATAATATCTGCTCTACCTTTGTCAGCACAAATCATGTACCCACACACCTACCAGTCCATTCACACACACACACACATCTAGCAAGTATGAATTGGTTTTATATACCATGATTTCACTAATTGTTTTTGGCGTCTCTGTAGTCACAAGCAGACATAGGCACCCACTCACTACTTCCATTCTTGACCCAGCATGACATCCTGGATGTGACAACCAGAAGGGAAAGAGAGCTGCACTAGTACTCAACTGGCACTCATTTCAGCTGAGTAGATTAGAGTAATGCAAAATGCAGTGTCTTGCTCAAGGACACAATATGCTGCCCCTTACAAGAATCAAATCCACGGTCTTCTTATAATGAACCCAACGTCCTAATCACTTGCTTATGTGCCTTCAACTCTAGATGTATAAGATGAATGCATGGCTGGGAATTTGTGTGTGTTTGCGAGTAAATATGAGCATAATGTTATATTTGTTGTATAATTACATCTATGATTGTATCTTTCTGCAGAGATGTGCCATCAAATACATGGCTGAACCGCAGCATCACCAAGAAAACCAACTACAATTTTACCAACCTAAAACCAGCAACCATCTACTATTTGTTTGTATCTGTGAAGGTCGCCAATGCCACCGGTAGCCGTATCTACAGCCCTGTGCATTTTGTTTCAGTGAAGACAAATGATGGCTGTAAGCATTCTTCAATGTTGTTGTTGTAGTAGTTGTTTAGCTTCAAATTAGACCTGATTGAGGAGAACTATGATGAAAGGCTTTCCAGCTAAGCCCATCTCATCTTTTTTTCATACATATTATATCCAATACTTCATTATCTAAAGTATCCCTTATTTTCTTTTTAATATGGTCAGATGTAATTTGGGGGAGACCCAACCACCATTTCCAGCAAGTTGAGCAACCTCATAAAGGCTCTCTCTCTTTTGGTTGATATTATTGTTGCTGCTGCTCTTGTTGTTATTGTTTTATTATGTCAAGAACTACATTACCATAAGTGTTCTTTTTTAAGCCTGGAATCTATGATTTGTTGATATTAATTGAACATGATACTAATATATTATTAACTTTTTCTCCTGTGCACAAGGAATTTTTGCTGCATTTTGGGGCATTGTTAGTCAAATATAATTAACTTGATCCCAATATTTTATTCCTGAAGAGAAGAAAAGTTTGATTTTAGTTAAGAAATATGAAACTCCTTAAGCTATACCATAGATCCTCTTGGATATTTCTTTATCACTTATTTAAGCTACCTTGTACTTAGAGAGCTAATATTTAATAAGACTGTTGTGTTGGCCAAGGGCTAATATTAAAATCCTCATTTAGATTACCTCTATGATATATGCACAGACTGCAGAAAGTATATTCTAGACATAGGCACAAGACCTATGACATACGGAAAGTGGAAATTGAGGTTTTTTCTTGTGGACATAAGCAGCATAACTGAATTTATATGATAAGAAGTGAATTGATTTCAAATGGGAATTGAAACTAAGCTATAGAATCAGCTTCATATATTTTAACCTGTACTCTATGGCTGAAAATTAATTAATTAATACAAGATTCTATCTTAGAATGTCTAATATATTTTTCTTTATGTTTTGCAGTTCCTAGCAAACCTGTGCACTGTTCTGTCCACCAAGATGGAAATGGAGGTCTCATTGCCAGTTGGAAGAAACCAAATTATCCAAGAGGAAAGCTTATTTACTATCTAGTGAGTATGAAATTGCTTTGTAATTGAGGTGCAATTTTCTTCTCTAATAATACCGATAACATTAGCATGAGTGTATAGTTAAAAGCATTTCACTGATTAATTTCTACTTTATCATTGTATCTGAAGAAAAGAACCACTGTCTCTACTTTAAGAGGGAGGAGGGAGATGGGTAAAATTGGTGTGATAACTGTGGAGGGAACCTGTAGTAGAGGTAGACCCGGGAAGACATGGGACGAGGTGGGGAAGCATGATCTTCGAACTTTAAACTTCACAGAGGCAATGACTAGTAATCAGACCTTTGGTGATGTGTTGTGCTTAAGAGGACCTGTCAAGCCAAGTGCACCTATGCTGGTGGCACGTAAAGAATACTTTTGAACGTTGGGCCTGACAGAGGCAAAGTGGTTGAGTTCCTTATGAGCATTGGGCCTCATGGAGGCAAAGTGGCAGAGTCCCTTTCAGGTGTTGAGTCCCATGAGGGCAAAGTGGCCAAATTTCTTTCTAGTATTGGGCCTCATGGAGGCAGTGACCAAGACCTTTGGCATTATGTCATGCTTGAGAAGAAGACCCATCAAGCCGAGCAAAATCACGGTTGTAGCAGATACTGGTGTGGTGCAAGTGGCACATAATCGCACCTATTACACTCTCAGAGTGACTGGTATTAGGAAGGGCACCCAGCTGTAGAAAACTATGCCAAATCAGACTGGAGCCTGGTGCAGCATGCCAGCCCAGTGAAACTGTCCAACTCATGCCAGCATAGACAACAGATGTTAAATGATGATGATGATGAGTGTTCCTGGGAAAACATTATTCAGTATGTCCTTTCTTAAAACCATCAGGTGTGATGTAAGAGATATTTCGTCTCTATTTCTAGCAGGTTGAGTGACAACATAGAGGCTCACTTGGTGGTTCATATCTGCACATTTAACATCCAGTGTTCATCATCCATTTGCATAAAATATCTATGTTGAAGTTCTTGACTCTTTGCACACATTAGCAAACTCCTTCAAAATTGCAGCATCAGTTTTTCATTATCCTCCAATCTTGCCATTTTCTTTTGCAGGTTACCATTGAAGACACAAGCATTGGGAACCAATACAGAATTGGTGTCAAAGACACTAGTCAATCAAACTATTCAGTAACCCTGACTTCTCAGCCCTTAATAAAGAATCACACTTTTATCATAAAGGTAAGCCTGCTTTTTTAATTCATCCTTCATTACTAATAGCTGTGAGCTTGTCCATCTCTTCTCTCTCTTTGTGATTTCACTACATTAAATATTGTTTAAACATTGCAAAGTGTAAGAACTTTGAATTTTTAAAGAAAATATAATATATATTTCTTTATTACCCACAAGGGGCTAAACATAGAGAGGACAAACAAGGACAGACAAAGGTATTAAGTCGATTACATCGACCCCAGTGCGTAACTGGTACTTAATTTATCGACCCTGAAAGGACAAAAGGCAAAGTCGACCTCGGCAGAATTTGAACTCAGAACATAACGGCAGATGAAATACCGCTAAGCATTTCACCCGGCATACTAACGATTCTGTCAGCTCGCCGCCCTTTTTAAAGAAAATATAATGTGTGTAACATAGAAGTGAAAACACTGTTTGAATAAGATATTGAATAGATAACTAAAAACCTGTGCTCAAATCCATTATGTATGTATCTGGGTAGTAAATTGCCTTAGTTCACCTAACCCTGGAGAATAAGCATAAAACATTTCTCTGGAAATGTTGCCTTAGATAGATTAGCACCTGATCCAAAACAATGGTCTTTTAAACCCCATTAGGGCTTAAAAGACTTTAAAAAAACTTTTTTTGCTTGTATATAATGCTGCAACATCTCTAATACTGTTCTGACAAAGTATAAATCCATGTTCTATGCTGGCATGGGTTAGTATTAAATATATATCAATTTCGTAACTAATTTCATTGTTTAAACTTGGTCATTATGTTGTAACTATAACTTCGCCTATCTTTGTCTGCCCCCTTTCTCTCCCCCTCTCCCTACTGGAAGACTATTTCTTCCATCAGTTTAAATGGGAATATCAAAATTTACAAAAAGCACCCTACGCACTCTCACCTAAGAGGATGGGGCTCTCCAGACTTCAGTCAAACCGTCCAACCCATGCCAGCATGGAAAACGGACGTTAAATGATGATGATTATTTCATTTAATTTTCATTTTACCCTATCTCTTACTAATTTCTACTTCTTTCTTGCATTTTGACTTCATTCTTCATTTTTATGAACTTATCATTCCTTCAACTTGAGACTCAGTAAAAAGAAAAAAAAGCAACACTTAAGTATTATTTATATTTGGACAACCTGACAGGTTTATAAGAGAAATTGTGTAGAAGCCAATCCAGTAGTCAGTACCTTTAATTAAAAGGGAAAATTCTAATTTACTTCCTCAATAGCTACCCACCATCATTGTTTGTATAGTTAACTTGCCCAAAATGAACCTGATGGCGCCAACCTTTAATCCCTTATTCTAATTCTCACCGTCTTATGGGACACGTATCAATCACTTCACACTCTTCTTGTTTTCTTCAATCTCCATATCATCTTCAGTCTATTACTTCCTTACCTTTTTCTATCTCATTTCTTTCCTCTCTCTCATAATTCTTCTCTCTTTGTTTTTCTCTCTCTCTCTCTCTCTCTCATCCCTTTTTGTTCTTGTCTCTTTTTCTGTACATTTCATTCTCTTCTGTCTCTTTATATGCATGTACATTTTTGTATTTCTGTATTAGATTCTTGCTGCAACCAGTTCAGGTGATGGTGTAGCCTGTGAAAATAATGTAACCTATGACAGAGGTGGAGTGATTAGTCCAGTTACAGGACTTACAAAGAAGTCTGAAAATTATCAAGTTACTCTCTCTTGGAATCGGGTACCTAAGGCAAAAGCTTACAAAGTCATATATCTTGATATATGGAATGCTGAACACCGCATTGATGTTCAGAAGGAAACTGTAACTAGTAAGTGAAATAATAATTTTTTTTTTAAATACCTCTTATACTGCTAAAGCTCCCCAGCTTACCAGTTTTCAGTCAAAACAACCAACCCATGCCAGCATGGGAAATGGACATTAAAAGATGATGATGATGATGATGACGATGACTACCACCACCACCATCATCATCTCCTTTTATACTACTAAGCTGAAGCGAAGTAACTTAGTGGTTTAAATTTTGAAGTATCAGTCTTTAGATTGAAATCTAAAAATAGGTGTTTTTTTGTATTGTTAATGGTATAGTGCCAGACTAGCCTTGATTCAGCAGACATATGGTGAAAGTGTTCAAACCTTGATCAAATTATGTTTTAATGTTTAATAAATCTAGAACTAAGCTATCTTGGATAACATATCTCCTATTTTTAAGTCTTTTGAAAATATTTTTTTATCTCGCTCTCATTTATCATTGCATTGTGTCTTTATGTTTGTGTTTGCCACCCCATACCACTTGACAACTGATGTTGGCTTGTTTACAACCCTATAACTTAGCAGTTTGAGGAAAAGTGACCGATAGAATATGTACCAGACTTTAAAAAAAAAACCCATGAGTACAGAGGTTGATTGTTTGAGTAAAGTCTTCAATACAATGCCGAATTGCTAAGTTACAGGGATGTAAACACACCAACATCGGTTAGTGTTTTTGTGGGGTGACAAACACATACATACATATATATACGACAGGCTTATTTTCAGTTTCTGTCTACCAAATCCACTAACAAGGCTTTGGTCAGCCCAAGGCTATAGTAGAAAATACTTGCCCAAGGTGCCACACAGTAGGACTGAACCTGGAACTATATGGTTCTTCCCACACATCCACACTTGCACCTATACATATATATTTTTTTCATTATAATTTCAGTTATAGATTTTTTTTTAAAAATGAATACAAAATGTGAAGTGGACCTATTTTGTGAAAAAATGCTAAATTTTCTTTTTCATTCTATCATTTTGGATTTAACAATCTGTATTATATATCTCTTAATTACTGTGTTGCTAACAGAGTAGTGTAAAATACTGTGTTTGGTTCTGGTATCTGTTCATCTTTAGTTCATAAGTAATTGAAATATTGTTTTTCCATGCTTGCATGGGACGGATGGAATTTTCTTTTTTAGGTAGATTTTCAATGGCTAGATGCCCTTTCTTTTGTCATCCCTTACCTGTTTCTAAGCAAGGTAATATTTTCCTATGACCAAAGATATTTCCTCAGAATATTGGAAATAAAGGACATTAATTTACAATCATGTGCTGTCAAGACCAGAAGACACAAACATACAGCAGACACACACTCACACATAAAACGTGCCCTTCAATTTCTGTTTACCAAATCCACTCACAAGGCTTTGGTTACCTTGGGAACTATAGTAGAAGATACTTCCTCAAAGTACCATGCAGTGGGGCTGAACCTGAAACCATTGGGTTGGGATGCAAACTTCTTAACCACATATTATTTTTCATTATTATTGTTATTTAAATTTAATGTTTTAAAACGATATTTTTCATTTTCTCTTCATCAGTTGTTTTATTATATGAAATCTAAAAAAAGGTTGGGAACCCTTGTTCTAGTCACCCCTTGATGAATGTTTTTGATTCAGCGCTTGGCTCTGCTGGATATCAATTTTATCTGTTTATTCTTATGTTTTCTAATGATCTTTCCTGTTTGTTTCAGTTAATAACTTGGCTCCTGGCTGCAATTATTTAATCCGAGTCCAGGGTTACAATGATATATCAGCTGGTCCCCCTGTAGAGATATCTGTTCACACAAAAGGTACAGGATCTTTGTTACTTGAACTATTTTTTTTGTTCTCTCATTTGCTTTATTTACATTTTTTATAATCATTATTTGTATTATTGTTATTGTTGTTGTTTAACCCCAAGTTAGCCTCAGTCAACCAGACCATTGGTTAGAGGTATCCAAACAATGATCATCCTGTCATTTTTTTTTTTTGCTGCATGTGTACTTTTCTGAAAAACTAGTTGAAAGAGATTTGGCTACTAACAGATTGAGTGACCATGAAATGGCTCTGTTGTTGGCTAGGTTAATTTTAGTTTTATGCTTCAGTGCAAGTATTGTTTAACTCAAGTTCAAATCTTAGTTAAAAATATTTCTTCATTTACAATACTTGTACTCTTAGGAGAGAGAAGAGTATCACAAGAACTCCATCCATACCTAAAGGACAGAGGAAGAGAGACATAGACAGAACTACCTAAGCCACTAGAATAGCTAGAGTGTGTGCTACCCAGGGCGGCCCTTCCATTTGCTGTCCTTGGACCCCACAAAAACACATATCGCCTACAGCAGACCCAAAAGTGCCACCTGGGACAGGCTGCCCCTACTGCCCCCAAGCTACGCTAGTGGCCTAAGCTATGACTGACTGGAAAGTTTATTATATTCTTGAGATTAGAGACTCATATTACAAATAAATAAATGCTAACTTTTATGTATTGTGTGTTCTAATGAACTCATCCTTTCTGTAGCATGTTATTCTAAACCATGTTTAATTCAGTGATGGTATTAATTACTTAAGAGTTTTACTTCATAATTTTCCTCTGCTCTATTTACATAAACATGTAGTAAACATCTCTTCTTCTTAATATCATTTTGTAATGAAATTATAGCAAAATAAATTTTATGATTCACAGTATGCCTAATGTATCATTTGTCAACTGTAGAACAGAGTTGCCAAAGCAAGCAGCACAAAATTTTCATTAAGTGGCAGATTATGTTACAGAGTACCCAAAATGGAAATTTTGCTTGTAACACGAGAATGAAAAATAAATTATCCTTTTTAATACCAAGAAAGACATCAGGGATACTAGGTGTTTGTGTCTTGAAGATATGATACTGGTTATTGTAATTGTTATTTCCTTGTAATGATGAACCTCTTGAATGTGAATAATTTATTCAGTTTTGTTTTTCATCCATTAGGTAAAGAAATTACAATGCCCGATATTCTGGCAGCAATATTGGTAAAAAATAATTCTTTCAATATCACATGGATTGGACCAAGCCTTGGTCATCACCAGGTAAAATTATCTTTTCAGTTTTTTTCTGTTTATTTTTTTAGATATAGATATATTGATGTAATGCTATATGATAACGAAACTTACTGTGAAAATATGTGTTGATTCTTTGGCGATGAATTAATAATTTGAGTATATTGAGTACATTCATCTCACAGATAATACATTCCAATCCTGAAAACATGAATTTTATCAACAATGTACTTAAGGTAGAAGATATGTTATATAGGAAGCTAAATCATGCGGATGAAATAACCTAGTTGATAAGAATTATATAGCAGCAAACATTTTAATGCCATTTTCCCTGCTAAAGCGGGAATTTGCTTTGCAGGCCCCATGACAGTACTCATACACATGGTTCCTTTTTTGAGACAGTAATTTTCAGCCAGATGCCCTTTCAGTCATCAACCTTGTTAGTTGCTTTTACTGTGTGTTAAAAAGACAGGTCATGGGTAAAAATAATATTAGCTAATTAACATTTACCTGGGCCGTCTAGAAATAAAAGATAGAAGTCACTTGAAAATGATCATCAGATAACTTATATAGCATTATAACAATAAACGTCACCCTTTTCAAGCCTTGCCAGGTTCATGGGCCCGGTTTCCGTGGCGTATATGTTCCGCCAGCTGGACAGAACACCAGTCCATCGCAGTGTTACTCAAGAAACAGGAAGAGAGAGTGAAAGTTGTGGCGAAAGAGTACAACAGGGGTTGCCACTACTCCCTGCTGGAGCCTCGTGGAGCTTTTAGGTGTTTTAGCTCAATAAACACACACAACACCTGGTCTGGGATTCAAAACCACAATCCTCCGACCACGAGTCCGCTGCCCTAACCACTGGGCCATTGCGCCTCCACACCATATAGCATTATGGAATAAACTAAATGTATAAAACTAAATGTATCAGAGCAAAAGAGAAATCACATCAGTGTCATTATTTATTTATGTGTAGCTTTTATAGATTACCCTCTTCCAGCTAAATGTGACATCCACAAAGATCACTTATCTTTCAGTTTTCTTTTTAATCTATATAATGATCACCAACCTGTAATGATAATATTATAGCCACTATAACACATCTATATCGGTCCAGCATGTTTTCGTTGGTCTCCGTATGTTATGTACATACATATCCTAAAATGCAAATATTTTTAGATTGCTCTTTGGCAGAAACACTATAATACATTTTGTATTCAGCTTGTTTGAATTTAAATCAATATACACATCAATTAAGAAAGTAAGATCTAAAAGACAATTAGCAAGAAACTTTGTGATCACCTTGGAATCAATAAATTAAAACTGATGATAATTGTATTTCAAATATATTTTCTACTCCTAACTCTTTTCTGTTTCAACCTGATTGCAGCGGTTTGCCATTTTCTATGACACAATTCCTCGTCATTTAGAGAATTCTCACATAAAAGATGCAAGATGGGTAGAATACACAACATCCCAGTTTATGGTCTTACAGAACTTACAGGCGTGTGAAGCTTATATTGTAAAAGTTGCAGTGGTAAGATCCAAGACAATCCCTCTTAGCCAACTCAGTTCTGAAATACTCTTCCAAACTTCATCAGGTAAATACTGTTTTATATCCATCATATCACATAAAATATTAACTTTAATAGTCATTACTGTTGCGTTAGATCAGCTAACAACAGCAACTATGATATTTTGTTGAGATTAACAATCATCATCATCATCATCGTTTAACGTCCGCTTTCTATGCTGGCATGGGTTGGACAGTTTGACTGAGGACTGGCAAGCCAGGAAGCTGCACCAGGCTCCAATCTGATTTGGCAAGGTTTCTACAGCTCAATGCCCTTCCTTATGCCAACCACTCTGAGAGTGTAGTGGGTGCTTTTTATGTGCCACCAGGTGGCACTGGCATCAACCACACTTGAATGGTGCTTATGTGGCATTGGCCATGTTCAAATGGTGCTTTTTACATGCCAGATAGGCAGCACTGGCATCAGACACGACTACCATTTCACTTGACTCAACAGGTCTTCTCAAGCACAGAATATTGCCCGACGATTGAAGAGTATTTATAAAGGGTCAGTTATGCAACACTGGCATCAGCCAGGGCTACAATCCCACTTGGCTTGCTGTGTCTTCTCAAGCACAGCATATCCTCAAAGGTCTCAGTTGCTTGTCATTGCCTCTATGAGGCCCAACGTTTGATGGTCGTGCTTTACTACCTCAGCCCATGTTTTCTTTGGTCTACCTCTTCCACATGTTCCCTCCAAGAGTGTGACACTTCTTCACACAGTTGTCCTCATCCTTACCAGTGCAGTCATCTTTCTTGCACACCACATCTGATGCTTCTTATGTCCAACTTTTCTCTCAGGGTGCTTACATCCAGTGAAGCACACTAGCTTCATTTTTTTTTCAAGCCTAGCATGTCCTCGGCAGTCACAGCCCATGACTGCTGTGTAGTATGGCTGTTTGCACAGATACATCATAGTCTACCTTTCACTCTGAGTGAGAAGCCCTTTGTTACCAGCAGAAGTAGGAGCTCTCTGAACTTTACCCAGGCTATTCTTATTCTGGTAGCTACGCTCTCAGAGCATCCATCCCCACAACTGACTTGGTCACCTAGGTAACGGAAGCTATCAACTACTTCTAGTTTTTCCCCCTGGCATGTGATGGAATCTGTTTTCTGTACATCTTAAGTGTTTATTGCCCCTGTGCATCTGACACACATAAAAGACTATCTTCTCAGTTAAACTTCCTTTGATATTGCTGCATCTCTTATATGTCCATAGCTTATACCAGGTACATCTTATGGAGTTTCTACCTACACCTTTTCTACAGATCGAGCAGGGCCATCTACCTGAAGGGATTTGTGATTTGTCTGCCTTCCTATTTACTAAGACTTTGGTTTTTGCTAGATTGACTCTAAGGCCCTTCAATTTTAGACATTGCTTCCACACCTGAAACTTCTCTAGTTCTGGTAGATTCAAGGCCATTATGATAACAGAGAAAGTTCAATGTTTATTAAAGACTGCAGTTTGTCACTGAAAGGTTTCTTAATAAAACTCATTTTAGAGGCTGGCTGTTGTGTATGTCTCAGTTTCTCAACTCTGTTCATTATGATTGCGTGACTTGAATTGTAAACGTTTCGTTGCTTTTTTTTAAAATCAAGATGTTCGAGCACCACCTAAAGAAGTGCATGTGACTGAAGGCACCAATAAGAGTTGTATAAATATCACCTGGCAGCCACCATGCTCAGAAGAAAAAATTAAACAGGTTAGTTTTTTTGCTGAAATAGCTTAAATCTAATGTAAAAATATTTAACGTAGTGCTGTCGTAGCAAATTTATAGACTTTTTTTTTTTATAAACTATCTGATGGAAAGACAGTTTCTCTTAGACAGGGAATATAGTCAATGTCTATTTGGATTCAGCATGAAAAGTTACATCAATATACCAAATTTGAAAATTTTCACTTAATTTTAAAATTTCAAGATGTGTGACAATGGCCACAGAAGAGATCCAAAATTTGCTCAAAGACTAAGAGTGTAAAAACTGAATATTTTATACATTGTTTTAGTGGTTCTAAATGCAAATGACTGCTGGAGGCAACATCTCCTTTGACCTGTGCACATTAACTAGTCATTACTCTAAGATTTATGACTAATTAAAGAAGAGTTTTGGGAGTATCTGTCTTTCTTATAAATTACATTATCAACAATAAAATATGATGACCAGAAACTGAGTTTAAGTAAAACTAAATCATAATACAAATATCTTCAGGTATTTTCAACACATTGTTTTTCTTTTATATTTTTTTTTCATTTTTTTCTTCAATGAAAATATTTTTTTGTTATTGCATGTTAAAGAAATATGTTTATTGACTGTCACTTACTTGATATACAGGTATACATCATCTATATCAATGGCTCTAACTCAGTGTCACCACTGCCACCTACAGACAAGAAATATCTTTCAACTGAGATCTGTAACTTCAGACGTGGTGCCACTTACAATATTTCCATAGGTCTTAGCCAGTCTCGTCTTTCAATACCAGTCTTATGGCAAGTTGGTAAGTTGTATTATTTTTCTGTTCTGTTTTCTTTATCTCATTTTCCTTGTATACTCAATTGTTCAAATAATGCATTTTACATATACACATCACCAAACTAAAAAGTGTCTTTACTGATTGACCAGCCTTTACAAACTATGACTATGGCAATCTCTTAGTTCTGATTCCATTACCTATGACAAATATATGATGTCTACATGATCATACTTTACCATCAGTATTATATATATAGAGAGAGAGAGACCAAAGTGTACGTATGCTGCTATATATTTTTATATATAGAAAATATAAAAATGGGACAAGAATGCAAAACATCCAGTCAGACGATACAAAGAAAACAAGGACGGATCATTCGGAGTTTTCTATCCTCAGTCGAGTTCCAGATTATCTTTGCAATTTTGGCTGGTTATACTCGAGATTGCTCCAATCTGGCCAGCCCCAAGGAAAAACTAAGCTAAGAGCATTAGATTCCTTGGAAGAAAGCAGTGAATGTATACGAAAACGGATGGAAAAAAACGGGGAATGTTACACAAATACAAATATATATATAAGGAAGAAGGAGCAACCCTAGCCCTTTCAGGCCCTCTCTTTTTTATTTTTACCTTACTTGCTAAGTCCAGACAAAAGGCACTGCTCATGACCTTTGCAGCTTCTCCAAGACTGATGATCTTGATGTTTTGTTATAGACCAGATTCCAGTAAGATGATGTTCTAGGGAGAAAGGATTGGGTATAGTGGTTAGTGCAGGGCCTGGTGGTTGGACATAACATGGATGATGAGCAGAAGAAAGATGAGTGGGCTAGAAGTGTCTGAGAGGAGGTGGCATAAGATCAGCCAACAAATGAGCAAATAGAGATCATTACAATAGTGGTAGAAAAGGCAGAGAGAGAAGACATCGCATTTGTGCACCAGAATCTGAAGCACGTCTGTGAGGGATTTTATGTCCATCAGTTGGGTGACTTTCTCTGAACATGATCTAAGTTACAAGGGGATACTGAAGAGTTTCTGGCTTTGGGTAAAAGAAAATACAGGAGGATCAGTTAATTATGATTTTATTCAACATATTTCCCTCTCAGATTCACACACTAATTGCAGTGGTCCTTCAGTTTTTCTAAAACCTGTAAAAGAACTCAGAAGGTTGGGCTTCCAACCTGGCCTTTTGTGATAACCTAAAAGCCCGGAACTTTTCAGTACCCTCTTGTATTTGTGTGTACAGCAGCAGCACCATTCAAGATATGGGAGTGATACTCCATTGTGGACCTTACCTGCACTTTGTAGAGATTCAGTATTTGCTAAGAGCTGAAACATTTAACTCATAAAGATCTTGTCTCTTTTTATGCCAAAAAACGAATATCTCAATTGCCACTTGTAACAAGAAAACACCAAGACACCACACCTCCTTAGACATATGCAGCACTCAAAGCTTTGGTGGTCACTGTAAATGCACTCTGTGTTATGTAAAATATGTGTAATACACATTGAAAATCATCAAGTATTGTAAAGTACTGAATTTTAGAGTATGCTGTGATTTTAGTTGTATGCTATTTGTGTAGTGAAGATGGAGAATTGCAAGTTTGATTCTTGAATCATATGTTTAGAACCGTTTTGTGAGATAAACATTTCCATGACCAGATTCCTAATGTAATACGTTGCCTATGATATTTAATTAATTTTGAAAGTAATCGGGCACGAGGAGAGTAAAATAAGTAATTTATTATCAAATTGGTGTTTATAGCATAAGCAAAGGCTCTACTTTAAAATTATGAGGGGAGGTTTTAAATTAAATAGGAATAATTTTTAAAAATTGGTTTTGTATCATAGAGTTAGGTGGATTGGTACTGAAAGTTATAATACCATCATTGAAGGATATTTTGAAACTATGGAAGATGTGCATGTCTGGCAGGTACACTTTGCCATACTGAAAGTCATCTATTCTTAGCCAAGCACATCTCACTACTATTTCTACTGGCTCTGTTATAGATTCTACTCTTTGGAACTTTTTAGATGTATTCCAACCTTGATTGTGCTTGCTTACCTCATTCCCAACTCTAAACCCTGTAACAAGCATTATAGATAGTTGATCATTTCATGGAATACTACTTTGTAGAACTTACATCCGCTAATAAATAGCCACAATTCACTAACTTGAAATTCTTCAGGCACCACATCAACTACTCGTATCCCATTCACATATGTACACAATATGTACACACACTCTCTCTCTCTCTCGCACGCTACAAGTCATGTGTAACTTGACATGATTCACTAACCAGCATTATTTCTTTCACTTTTCTAAAGAATATTAGTTTTGTCAAATAGTATTGATTATTATGATGATATTGTTTGTTTCTAATGGGTCCTATTCTGTAACTTTGCCAGAATACCAAGTTCAATAGGTTTCTCTGTGCTAATTTTGCACTACCAGTTTCTGATAGTTATTATTCTGTTGCAGAACGATACCCTGAGCCCAATGCTGTGAAGGTGGTCGATGAAGATCCGGATAAATATTATTACAAATTGATATGGAACAAAATCAACATACCATCACATTTGTTTACGGTGAGTCAATACACCCAAAGCAGTAAAACATGCATGTACACACAAGTGTGTACAGGCAAGTTTATACAGATATACTTATAAATGTACACACACTGTTTAACAAAAAAAAAAAAAACTGGAAATCCCAGAAATGAAGCTGCTATGTATGTACGTATGTATGCAATGAAAACATCAAAGAATGGAGTTTGTGATATTACTTTTAATACATTGTTTGCAACCAATTCACACTTTGACCAATCTTGTGTCATGTTCATTAACATGTCAGCTATTATTGATTTATTTCTATGCACTGTGTAAATGACCATTCACACAGTGTATAGAACTAAATCAATAATTGCTAGCATGCCAATGAACATGACACAAGATTGGTCAAAGTATGAATTAGTGAAACAGTTGCAAACAATGTATTAAAAGTAATATCACTAAGTCCACTATTTAATGTTATATATATATGTGTGTGTGTGTGTGTGTATATATATATATCTAGTCTCTCCAACCACCAAGGTTGTCTGTTCTTCTGCACATGTATGTGCAGGCCTAGTGTGTGTTTTTTGTTTTGTTTTTGCTTTCTTTTCAAGAAAACTGACAGTTATCCATGCATACAAGTCTCTTTTCTTCCACTTATGTTTATTCAAGGGAAAGGTGACCAACTCTTGCATGATATGGCTTTTTTTGCCAGTGTCATTGCATGTGTTACTGTCAAAATACAGAGACCTAGATTAGATCTCACAAGGCATCTTTTCCAACCCTCAAGCAATTTTGGATTGGTATTTTATTTATTGATCCAGAAACAATAAAACTCTATGTAGACCTCAGAGCACAGAGAATCACTACAAATACCACAAGGTTTTCTATCATCCACTATTCTGGCAAATCTGCCAATTTTCCACCTTATCTGTCTATCAATATACTGGTCAATAGGTTGGAAAGAAATCTTTCATAATGCATCAGCTTTCACAATTCAAATAAACTTGTCATTTGCATATCAAAAAGAAGTTTTGGTCAAGATACAACTCTCTTTTCTGATTTTATCCTGCTGAAGTGCTGAAGTCAGTTTTGCATTTCTTCTAGAAATGCTACTGTAAATATTAGTCTTTTATTTATATATTTTATATAATAATTTCTGAACAATAATTAGTTAGACATTTCTAGTGAGCCAGTCACTGATTCACTACATTTCTGCTAACTAGAGTGATAAAAGGGTATCTGTAACTTGTAGCAGAGCTAGCTTGTACTGTAATTGTAGCAAATACAACAAATGGCTTCAACTTGTGACTATATGATTTGTGGTTCAGTCCATTAACCCCACATCTGTTTGTGTCTCATGTATAACTTTATAATTTCTGTTGCATCTTCAAAATATTCAATTCATTTAATCAGTATTGTATTCATTTCTGATACAGGGCTATCAAGTAGTCTACAAAGTTGGTGGTGAGAAAGATTTTCAGCAGTACTGTGTTATCAACAGTACATCAGTCAGTTTGAATAAACTTGCTAAAGGATTCATGTATCAACTAAAAGTGCGACTGAATAAAATTGAAGGCTACTATGGAAAATTTAGTAGTGTAGCTTCCCTTGCCATTCCTTGTAAGTATTTTTGTGTTATGTTGTTGTGTTTAAGAAATTAATATTACAAATATTTGTTTATTAATCTATGTTGCTTTGCTAACCCTGCCCCCCCCCCTTTTTTTTTCAAGTAGAAGACACTTGCCCAAGTTATCATGCAGTGGAACTGAACCTGAAACCACATGGTTCCAAAGCAAGCTTTTTAACCATATAGCCATGCCTGCACCTATAAAGTTTAGTTGTGCCTGCAGAGGGCTGAATTCAGTTCAAGACACATTCTTAATTAAGGCTTATTATTATGTTTGTTTCTTTGTTTTTTTCCTTAATCTTCTACTGTTTCCAACAACCTTTGAACCCCAAAACTTGCTGCTCCAAATTTCGGCATCCTTCTCTTAGAAACTACCTTTCTGTTCAGAATGACTTAATATATTTTAAAGAAAACATATATATTTAAAGAAAAATTATATTGAAAAGGAAACTAAATTACACACCTCTTTCTTTCTTTTATTTTTTTTTTTTTACAGTGACTGTGAAGGCCTCAAGTGTCAATCTTGTTGCCATCGTTGTACCCATCAGTGTTGTGACTCTCATCTTAGTCATCTTAGGCAGTATCCTCCTTGTTCTCTTTGTGCGACATAAACGCCTCCAACGCAGCTTCCTTGCCTATGCCAGTAGTCATTATGATCCTCGATCAGAACGAACGACCTTTAATTCTGCAGAATATCTAGGTAAGTTGCTTTTTTTTTCTTCCCTTAAATTTTATGTTTGCTTTACTTTGTCATACATTTTTGATAAAGCCAGAAAAGCGCAAAGAAAATATTGTGTCATCCCATAACTAATGCGGTTTTTTATACTTCTTTTATTTTTCAAAATTAAGAGAAACAAAGTTCTTTTTTAATCTAAAATATACTCTCCTTCATTTTCTACAATGCTCTTCAATCTATCTGGTAGACTTACAAGGTCCCTCTTCCAAAATTCACTTGTCCATTACAAAAAATACTCCTCCAGTACTGTTCTAACCTTGTCTACAGAATTCATATTTTCTCCGTCCAAATGATTTTGAAGACTTCAAAATAGATGATAATCAGATGGAGCAATGTCTGGCAAATATGGTGGATGGGGCATTGTTTCCCATTCAAACTGCTTCAGCCTTTGGAATATCATCCTCACTGTATGTGACCGAGCATTATCCTGATGGAAGAACATCTTTTGTCTTGAAACCAAAGATGGTCGTTTTTCTTCTAGCACTGACTTAAGCTGCTCGCAGTAATCTCCTTTGTTATCATTTGGTTTGGGTTTAAAAGTTCAAAGTGGACTAAACTTTTCATATCCCACCAAACATATAACCCACCTTACATGGGTGAAGACCTTTGTTAGCCTGAGGTGCTGGTGTTTCTCCTTTCCCTACCTTGACATTTTTATAGAGAACCCATTTATCGTCACCAGTCACTATTCAGTTCAAAAGAGGTTCATTCATGAGACATGACAGCTAAAAAGAGCACACATTCGCTCTCTGCAAGTGATTAGACTCGGAAAGTTTGTGAGGAACCCACTGACCCAATTTGCTCACTTTTTCAATGGCACATATATACATCATATGTCTGTACCAGCTCAGTCTTCTCTCTTTTGAATTCCATTGTTCATGCACTGCTAACATCCTGTGGAACATGCTCACCTCATTCCTTCCCAACTTTTATACATCCTTCTCATTTAATTCCTGTATTTCATTACCATTTAATATTACTGTTTTTTCTTTCTTTTCAGGAGAAGACGAAGATTCTCCAATGATAACAGGATTTTCTGATGATGAACCGTTAGTGATAGCATAGAATGGCTATAGAATGGAGCAGAATAGCCATGGTAACAATCTGCTGCCACTGGCAGACTTACTTAGAATGTCTGCAGAACACATTTACTGAGCAACAATAACAGTATATTAGAATTGGCTATCCACACACCAAACACACACACATATATATATGCAATTACAAACAGGCATACATACATCCATCAGTCATAAACAAACACACTCTTACATATGTATTCACACTGATATACATTTTACACTCATTGGAGTTGGCCATAATTCTGAGTGTATTTCCTATGTGATATTGTTGTCCACTTGACTTGGGCTTGCTCCCTTCCTGCAGCTAAAAAAGACTCCCTTTTGGTCAATATGTTGGCTGGCTTTTAAATAGATCAGTTCCACTTTTCCCTTACACACAAGCACACACACTCACCATACATCTATACATGCCATCCTACAAACATCAGAATTCTTAATTAACAGCTATTTAACATGCTGCTAAACTTCACTGAGATCATTTGACTGTTGTTATACATTCCTATTACACATTCCTTTTTATTTTTGGATTGGCAGAGATGTTAAAGCATCGTTAAGAAATGCCTTCTGGCATTTCTTCCAGCTCTACATTCTGAGTTCAAATCCCATTAAGGCCAACCTTGCGTTTCACCTCTCTAGGGTTGTAAAATAAAGTACTAGTCAAGCACTGGGATTGATGGAATCGACAACCCCATTCCTCAAAATTGGTGGCCTTGTGCCTAAATCAGAAATCATCATCATTATTATTATTATTATTATTATTATTATTACATGGGGGAACAAACTGAATAGAAACTGGAGAAAAATGAAAGAATAAAAAATAACAATGTAAAATTACCTTCCATTTGTATATTTTGTGACAAAATTTAACATGTTCTTGAAATTTTTTTTTTTTTTGGCTCCTATGCATGGAGATGAAATCTTCACACAAAAATTATAAATATTCTAAAAAAAGACTTTTCATATATTTAGCTTTAACTCTACATAAAGATATTTCATTTTGTTTCCCTTCAGTAAAATCTCCATGGCCCTAAAAAAAACAATGAGGTTTTTTTTTTTACAATTTAGCATATATTACTTTTTAATATTTTAATCTTTATTTTCATTTATACTGTATATTAGTTCGTTTGTTTTAACTGCTTATGTTTGACACCATATTCACTTTGTAGTTTGTCAAAATATTGATTGTTTTAACATATCGAAAAGAGAGAGGAATGAAATGAGAACCTTTAAACCACACATGTATATACATACCACTCTCTCTTTCTCTCTCTCATAGATAAATACATATCAGTACATACTTAATATATATATATTATATATATATATATATATATATATATATACACACACAAAACAAAACAACATACATACAAACACATTTATAGCTAAATAATTATTAACACATAAGCTACATACACAAAAACTTAATTTACTTTCTCTTTGAAAATTCTCTAAAGTAAGTATATTCCATACAAGATCTTTATTTTATGGAAGTAATATATTTCTGTTGTGAATATACTGATTTATTTCATCCATCTACCCATTCCTACCAAAATTTATCTAATATCCTACGATACTTGGGAGTGTTGTATCATTCCCAGTGTTCTGTTCTTGATGAAAATTCTTCAAATGCCAAACATAAACTGTTATAAATCAGACATTATTTCTCGGTGAGCTGAGTTTGCCATCCAGTTTTAATTCCCGGTTGTAGCTATTTCATTTTGTTGTTAGTTGTTAATGCCTTTGGGAAAAAGCATCAGCTTCTCAGAACCTTGTTTCCCCTGTTTTACAAATAATTCTGTGATTAGTATGTATGTAAGAAATCAACAGTTGTTTCTATTTACATATGTTAGTGTCTGATGACTTAGCTTGGTCCAAATGTATTAATTCCTATTCCTGTTTTCATTACTCCTCATTTTTCAGAAGCTAGTTTAACAGGAGATAGACACAATGCTACTATTAGTTTTTCTCACTGTTCTTTTATCTTGCCAGGGTTTTTAAATTTCAAGTCTTAAATGCATTTTACTATTAAAAGAAATACTAAAATAAAACATTACTACTTCATAGTAAGAATTTGTTCAGGACTGTGTGTGTACATGTGTATATCTGTGTACATACTATCAATAGATTTCCCTTTATCGCAAGCATTTTCAAATGAGAATGAATCTCTTTCAGCTAAACAAATTGTAACATACACACTTTTTGAAAGTGAATCTCATCTATTAAATATATTTACAATGAATGAACAAGTAGAATTGCTTACTGTACAACTAACATTTCTTTAAAAGTATTTTATCAAGTGATTAGATTTTTTCTCTTAAATTAACAAGTGGGTGAGTCTGTTTTTATAATGCTTCAGGTTATAGAACAAAGACATTTAATTTATGCCAAACCGGAAAAATTACACACACAAATGTTCTTTATACCTACACTCTCTTGAATACCATACAATATTGATGTGCTCTCAACCAGAGAAGTCTGTGACAGATTTTTCATTGTTGTGTGCCCTTGCAATAGATATAAACATCATTCATCATCGTTTAACGTCCGCTTTCCATGCTAGCATTATGTCTTATAATTCCATTTCTATAAGTCTTAGACTCTGTATCTTTATGAATTTTTTTTGCTCTCCTGAGCAAACAAATGAGCCTCATTTTTGCAGTTTATAAAATAGTTTTGTCATCATTCCCTAAGTTAGCCACTTCATCATAAAATACTGCCCAATCGATATCACTGTGGTAAAAGGGGTCTAATTTTTTTTTAAAGGAATAGTTTGAAAATATTTATTCTTACATTATTGGGGAAATATGAGTGAAAAAATTTAATTGTGTATTGATCATTATTTAGAAAACAATTTTTTAAAAATATAATTTTAATTGCTTTTTGCATTATTTTTGTATTGTATTTATAATATTTTCAATTTGCACATCTGTCATTTTCTTCAGGATCAAGGCTTGCAAGACATTCTCTTCCAAACCTAGCTCCTGAGATATATAACAAATGTAAAAATTATTGATTTTTTTGTTTAGGACATTTATAAAGAAAAAAAACTTGTTAATCATGCATTTATAGTAAATACATTTATAATAAACTTTCATTATACACTTGGAAGAAAAGGGTAAAATAGAATCAAATATACATTGTCATCTATATCAACAAAACTTACACATACATACATATATCATATATTAACTCACATGCATTCAATTGCTTTCAGATATATCTAGTATTACGCATACCACCATACATTTAAATGCTTTTTATTTAGATTTATTTTCTTTGTATATGTCTGTATCTATTTTAATTGAGAATATTTGTTAGGATTCATTTATTATTCCTTCCATTGCTAATAATACTATTTTGTCTTCTATGTTAAATTTGTGAATTTCATTTTTTACTGAAGAACAAGGGTCATGATGAATCTTAAGTGTATCCAACTGTCTGATCATCACTATCATCATCATCATCATCATCATCTTCGAGATTTATTTTGGAGCTTGTATATTTGACTACCTTTTCTTAACATTCCTGACATTTGAAACAGATATTTCCTATTCACAAAATATTTCCTTAAACAATAGATTTGTAAGTATTTATTGAAAAAGTACCCATCCCCTTACTCCACTCAAGGCACTCATGGATCTGATGATACTAAACTAAGTAGCTTCCCAGGCATGTCACATTTAGCAAGTGTATAGCAAAATAGATTTATTTTACATATTGTTATTGACCTGTAGAGATAGCAGGTATCACTAGAACATTACATACTGTTGAGGGGAAGAGTAAGGGAACTTTCCTACCTAACATTGATATCCTTCCCTGTTTTACTGAAGTAAATTTTGCATTAAGACATTTAGCAGTTTTTGTTTTGTTATAAACCTGAAGCATGTCTCTTATACGCAGTCTTCTACATCATCCCCTATAAATGTGTAACTGTGTTGCCAAATCTGCAATCAAATCTGAATACAGTGAAGTTATTCCAATAATCTTTCACTTACTACGATTGGATTGTGGATTTTATGTTGCATTTCCTTTTCCTCTCATTTTTCTCTGAAATTAAATACTCTAGGAAAGTGTGTACTTTTAATAATAATGATTATAATAATAATTTTGCATCTTTTATCATGCAACATTGTATGCCTATGGTTGTAATGTAAACAGTTCTGAATGATAATCTATTATAAATTCCAACTAAACAATCCTTTTGTATCAAAATTTTATGCAATAGAGACCGGTTTTCAATTTGATATCTATTCATCAGATTTACCTCCCTTGAATTATAATGTCCTGTTCTAATAAATTCATTCAAGAAATTTTTTTCAACCTAAATAAAACTATGTAGCAAAAAATCTAACTGAATTTAGTATTAGTACAATGAAATTTTCAATTTCAATTTTATTGTAATTAACAAAATATCTTCGCAAACTGAATATTTTATTTTGTCCTTTCCTCCATTCATAAGTGCATTCATATATATGAATACATCTGCATACATAAACTACTTATTTTTAACTTGTGGCCATACTTGGTTTTGTAATTTTATTATTTTGTCCATATATAAAATGTTTGCTTTTCTGAAAAGTGGAAAGGAATAAAAATTATTTGTATATGTTTGGCTATTTTCTCCTTTTCTTTCATATATTTAGATTTGATATATTTTTGTTAAATTAAATTCAATCTATCTAATAAACCTACAAACAGGAGCAATCTTCGAGTTTGCTCTATAAAGATGTAAAATATTTACAAAACAATCTAGAACCTTTATTCTACCATCTCTACTATGTACTTTAAGTCTAAGCCTGTTTTCTTTTGAACTATAGCAAAACGAGTTCTATGCAACCTTTCATTTTCAAGAATTATATAGATAAAACATTAAACAAAATATTATCTATGTTTCTAAAGATAAAAAGAAATGTATTCTTCCCGCATGAATAGTATTTTGTATCAATTTCCACTAGATATCTTTAGAAATTAGAACAATATATTTTGCGAGGAGTTAAAAAAGTTATTTCTCTTGATTTTAATTCATATTTTCTTAATTGAAAATGTGTGTTAATAGCCTAATCTTAAATACTGTCTATTTTGGTTTTCTTAAAGAAACAGTTATATATGTTGAAATCCAAACATAAACTGCTTTGTTATTCATTTGTGTTTGATTGTTAAAAAAAACTTTAGAAAAGGGCTTGATTTGCTTACTTCACTTACCTATTAATACAATAATACATTTAATGATATTGATAACCCCATAGAAATCCTCAAAAATCCACCTCCAAAAAATAACACTCCACACAAAAATCTTATAAATAAAATATAGAAATATTTTATTTATAAGAGAAGTAACTCAAATAGTAAAAACTATTTGGTTGTTATGATAGTGGTGGTGGCAGAGGCAGTAATGATGATATTGGTGCTGATGATGCTAAATTGAGAAAGATATACAGCAAAAGAAGAAAAAGAGAGAGTAAAAGTTATAGAAAATGGAAATAAGATCTGCTAATGGTAAATGATGCTAGTAGCAGTAGCAGTGAGGTTTATATTGAAACTTTAGAAAATAGGGGTGAAGCAAGTGAGAGAGAGTAAGACAGAGGATTATAAGAAGTGAGTGGCTGAGTAAGAGTTAAAGTAAAAATGCCAGAGAAAGAGCAGAAAATTGAGAGGGCTAAAGTGATACAGGAAATAGATGGGGAAAACAGCAAAGTTTGTAACATTACTGCATCTTTAGTTATCTTATTCTCTCTCTCTCTCTCTCTCTCTCTCTCTCTCTCCTCTCTCTCTTTCTCTCTCTCTCTCTCTCTCTCTCTCTCTCTGCATTTATTTGATGTATTTTTTAAGGTTATTTTAGTGCATAAGTAATTGTGTGATTGGTTGAAAGTTCACTACACAAATGCTAAGACCTGCATATATATGTGTATAAATATATATATAGTTCATTGTTCTCTAGAAAATTTCAACCATCGTTTTCAAAGTGATGGGGGGATTTTTTGTTCTTGTATGATTAATGTTGTAAAGTAAGATATAAATTGCTACAGAATGAAGTCTGGCATTCAGTTTCAATTCTTAGCTGTAGCAATTTCACTTCTCTTTGGAAAAGCATGAACACTGTTATCACAAAACTGCGAATTTTGTCTATAAAAGTAATTACTTATTGATGTGCTTGGCTAATCAGGAAAAAAGACAAGCAATTGCCTGTGATTGCATTTGTCTGTAGGATTAATAAGTATTTTCATCTTTTTATCTTTTAAGTAAAACTGTTGTATAAGTATTGAATGAAGCATTTTAAAGTAAACAAATGGCAGTACCCCAGCTTGGCCACAGCCTACTTTAAGTCTAAACCCTATTTCTCAATTATAATCAAGGGTGTTCTATACAACCTTTCATTGTCAAGAATAAATAGAATAATTAATAAGATTAGTTGTATTGAAAGTTGTTTCTAATAAGTAGAGCTTCCTAAATTTTGAAGTTAAGAAAGCAACAATGTTTTTAAATCGTTTGTTGCTAGGGGGAAGGCTTCGGCTGAAATTAGTAATTTCCTTATAAGGCAGCAAGGTGGGAGAATTGTTAGAACATTGGGAAAATGCTTAGTGGCATATCTTCTGGCACTTTACATTCTGAGTTCAGATCCTGCCGTCAATTTACCTTTAGACCTTTCAGAGTCAATAGAAAAAAACTATCAGCAAAGTATTGGAGCTTATTTTGTCAACAAATCCCTGCTCCCTGCAAAATTGCTGACCTTGTGCCAAAATTTTGAAACAATTTCCATGGAGTTATTTGTGCCTATGGCCATGACATTAAAGTCTGATTTCCTTAGAATGTGTACTCATTTCCACAAATGACTGCATTTTTTTCCCTGACTGTGATTACTAATACTTGGTACTTTGCACCAGAGTTGACTATTCTCATTGTACTAAAGTCATGACACTTAAGTTACTGACAACCACATGACATACATTTATTTTCTTATTTAATCTTTTATGTAACTGTCATTGTAGACATTTAATTGTAAAATGTTTTTTTCAGAAAGAACTAATATTTAAACAACAACTATTGGTTGGAAAATTCAAGTTAACTAAGAAATTAGAATCTTATTATAGTAATGCATATCTTTGATAAAAAGTATTATGACACCTTAATATCCTTACATCATTACAGTAATTTGATCATTAGATATAGAAAGACTTTTTTTTTTATTCAAGTTAAATACCATTATTATTTAACATTGAAACTGAAATTTTAAATATATTTTATCAGAAAATGTTTAACCCCTTTAGCATTTAAACCAGACATATCTAGCTCAAATATTCTACTTGTTTTATGATAAAACAGGTCAAATCCAGCCTCTCACACCTATCCTACATTGTCACTCTAAAAATAAACAATCGCATCATTGAAATCTCAGTTATAAGACAATGTATGACTAATTCAAAACAATGTGAATAAATATATTTTACATTTGACAGTAATCTGAATGCTAAAGGGTTAAAATATTTATGCTAATATAAAAGTGCTACATAATGCTAGTTGCAACAATCAGCATATCTGTATTGAGAGTAAAATATTACTATGATTCCTCAATGCAAATTTATTGTTGACATGACCAAAACTTGAAACATTATCTAGAATCCTACTTGCTACTTACATACCATGTTATTTATTGAATCTTTATGCTTAAAAATTGCAAACCTAAATTATTTGTTGAGAAGGTTGGCACTTGTCCTTTGCAATGTTTTCATATTTTGGCAGGAAATTTTTTTCTATTTTTACTCAAAAATATCTAGTTGTAATAAAGGAAGACAGAAATATATAGTACAAGCTTATATCCAAAGACCTCATCTTTGGCAATATGACAGTGTTGGTGATGGTGATAGTGATGATGATGAGGAGGATGGGGAAGATGATGATTATGATTGAAAATTCTTCTAACTGTTATCTGTTAAGATTTTGATTCCAGTTCTTCACTCTACTGTTTATAGATTTACTTCAGAGACACTTGGTAATACTCCTAACCAAATTTCAACTACCATCTATATAGCTATAGAGAATTCAATATTAAACTTTTTAAGCATTTTCAAATTAGTGAAACCTTTTTATGTGTACATATGTGTATATTCTATCTTCTATCCCTGACTAACTGCTTACACAACTAATAGACATTGTGTTTTGGATTGGACCAAATCCCAAATAATAAGGATCTCAAAAAGTACTGAAATTTAAAAAAAAGAAACTCTTGTAAGAATACACTTCTTGTAAATCCCTTTGTATATAGAATACACACACACATAAGAAACTGGAAGAATATTTAAAAAACAAAACTATTCTTAGAAGCTATACATGTATAGAAGTAGGTTTGTACATATATAAATATATACACCATGTGCACACACACACACATACATGCATACACTTTTCTTTCTTTTATTTTCTATATTTAAAATCTTGTAAATATTATATACCTGTATCTGACAAAAGAACCAGAGACAATTTGGGTGAATTGTTTTGGCCAAATGTTGTTTTTACTAGCTTTTTTTTTTATTCATTCTCTCTTTCTCCCTCTCTCTCTCTCTCTCTTTCTCTCTCTTGTTTGAATCTTCTTAGATTTAAGTTATATCCAGTCTCTTACCCAATTGTTTGCTTCACACACTCTGCCATTGAATATATCTTTTCTCAATACAGAAGCTGTATTTTAATTAAATTCTGTAATAAAATAAATTGTTCAATTTGCTTTCATTTTATTTTAAATTTAATTTGAGGTAAACATGCTGCATGGATATGATATTGCACTATCACTGATGTGTTGTGAGTATTGCATTTGTGTTTCAGGACAAGACACTTGGTGCTTCAGAAGAAGTCACCTGAAAAACACATTCTTAGATAACAAGTCACTGTCACTCTCAAACACAAAAATAGAGCTTCTATTGTGTCTGCTTATTTTACCTTACTACAAGTATCTTCTGAGAAAGTTATATGTAACACATATTATCAGGACTTCAGATCACACTGTTCAGTTTTCTCACCAAAGTTATATTTATCTAAGAGTGACTGGAACACGAGAATGGCATCTGTATTGTCCAATGCATTTCAAAGTATTTCAAAGGAGAAATGGAACACTTAAATGTCAGAATAGAGAAGCACCTAAAGCCTTAATAAGTGGAGAAACATCCAAACCGGAAAAGGACTGACTATATATGATGCATGAATGGAAATCGTATATCACTATTGAAAGAAATTTTCATACCTGATAGAGAACTGCAACGGAAATTTAGAAAAACCAACAACATATATAGATAACAACCTATTTTCTGTAGGTTAATTAACACATTCATTTCAGTGTTTATGCTATTGTATGCCAAAGGACTAGGTTTTTGTACATTTGTGACAACATTGTTTGTGCAGGGCTTAAAAGGTTGCAGTACACAGTTCATTGCTTCTGCAAGTGTAAGAACATCAGAAGATTGTTTTAAGAATGTCTTCTAGTTGTTGTTGAAGGCATTAGACCAGTGGTTAGGATATAGCACTAACACTCAGTTGTAAATGAATAATCTTACAACAGACTGGTGTCCCATTCGGGGAGTATGTTGTGATTCAAGGAAACTGATTAACTGACCCCATGAGTTCTAGGTTTTGAAGCAGTAATGTCCAGGGAATTATTTTCTCTAGTTGTTTGGTAGTAAAATAATGGTACCACAGCGTGGAAAATAAAGTAGCCTGCTGATCTACTCGATTCAGTATTATGGGATTTTATTCTTCTGTCAAAACCTCTCCTCTTGAAAGTACTGGACTTTGGGAAACAATTCACAGCAATTAAGATAGTGATGTATTTCAGAAAGATATTGTTATGCTGTAACAATCCTTATTGGTTCACAGAAAAGGATGAACTACTATTGAATCAGTCCAATAACTTCTTGTAGAGCTATGATGGTGCTGAGATGGCTAATATTGTGGGTTTCTTCATCCTTGATAGTCTTAGAAGTTGAACTTTCCCACATAACTATGATATGTACATAGATGACAGCCTGGCAAACTTACATAATATGAAGAACCCCACTTTGGACAGATTTAGAAAAGACTTGCTGGATGTATTCAAGGAATTTGACTTAGATATGATTATGAGTATCATCCTAACAATAGCTAACTTTGAAGACATTACATTAGATCTTAAACAGGTTAGTACACTCAGGGCCAGTGCTAGGAAGTATGGAGCCCAATTAGAGAAATGTCAGTGGGGCTCTCAATTTTACAAAAACTGAAGACTGGTGTTTTATGCTTCATGTAGTACCCCAGACCCAGCTAAAATGTGTTGAGGGCCTGATATACTAAAAATTCACAGTACCCTCAAGCATGTGTGCAAAGGGGAGGGGCCTCTCTTGGCACACAGGGCCCAATTTGAATTGGCTTAAAACTGGCTCTGAGTACACTATCCCTATAAGAAGCCAAGGTAAAGACTGTAAACATCCTCAAAACTTCAATTAGAAACTAAGCAGCTAGTGTAGGAGACTGTTCAACTTACCGTCAGACAAAAAGAAAATTGACAAAGTATTCCCGTTCTATAACATGGCACTAGCAGGAGTGGTTTTAGTGAGGATAAACCTATCATTTAGAGAAACGCTAGGAAAAGAAATGTAATCTGGTTTACTCCACCTTCATCACATGAATTTGATGTCTCCATATACATGGTCTGATCAATAAGTATCCAGGCTGTTGCCATAGTAATGAAGCTAAAGCACACAGAGTAAAGCTACTTGGCATAGATTGACCTTGAACTCTGCTGTGCGTGCACACTAAGGTTTAACATTCTAGCTCACTTCCACTGTTTACAGCAGTACCTGGAAGGAAGGTGTGTAGCATGTGATCTTTGTATTGACCATGACAAAGTTGAGCAGAGAATCTGCATCAAATTTTGCTAAAAGCTTGGCAATACCTATTCAGAGGCCCACACAAAGTTTTCATCATTCTCAACACAATCAAAGAGCTCTTGTGGAACTGAAACCCGGGTGTCTTTGTGGTCAGCTGAAAACAGTTTTGGCACAAACTTGGCAGACACATGTCTCATACCCAGATCTTCAGTGATAAAGGACAGAACCGAATAATAACTAATCTGCACATCTTCTGATAACTCACAAATGATGATTTGATAATTTCCCCTCACAGCTGCATGCATATCTGTGACGTTTCTCTCAGTTCTGCTGGTTGTGAGTCTCCCAGAATGTTCATCAATATCGACATTTTTTTGGCCATCTTGGAAACGTCTGAACCACTTGTACACTTGTGTGCAGCTCATACAATCCTCTCCATACACTTTCTGCAACTTTGTGTAAGCCTCTGAGCAGGTATCACCATGGCAACTTTCTCCGTCATGATCAATGTGACAATCACATGCTACACACCTTCCTTCCAAGCACTACTGTAAACAGTGACAGTGAGCTAGAATGTTAAAACTTAGTGTGCATGCACAGCAGAGTTCAAGGTCAATCTTTGCCAAGTAGCTTTACTCTGCGTGCTTTAGCTTTATTACTATGGCAACAGTCCGGATACTTATTGATCAGGCCTCTATATAAGTAGGAATTTCCTGTTTATTTGTAAAGAGCTACTTCCAACCAATATACACACATCTTAAGTTCTTTAATGCACACAATGCTTCGATAACATCGCTTCCACCAACAAATACCACAATTGGAAGCACACCGCTGCTCAACCCCATTCTACAGCTATCTTCCCATTGTTGAAATCAGGGCATCTTGCCTCTCCAAAAGGAATTCTACCAAGTAATAGTTACTCCACCTCTGATGTATTACTGCTAATGACTTAGAGGACATTCCATCAACGTCTGCACTACTTTAGCTCTGGGAGTAAGGAAAATTCCACTTTCCTCTCAATTTACCTAGAAGCTTAGGAATCAAGGACACAATCCTTCTATTATAACTTGGAACGATGTTGACAACACCACTCCATAGTCTAAAGAATCACTTAATTGTAAATTTTGCCTATCTGGAAAGGCTCAGATACTGAAACAGCTTACAATAACCATCAATAGAAAATCCAGAGTTATTTAACTGTCACCACAAGCAAAGATTTTCCCTAAAGAATTATTGGTTGCTTCAGTCATACATCATGTTACTCCACTATTCCTTGGTCTCTGTAGAAATTTTTTTCATGTCTCCACTTTGAATGAATTTTCAGCTGTCAATTTTCATCCTGAGTCAACATAACTTAATAAATTCTAACCATAAAACATGTAGAGTACTCTCCCTTGTTGATGAATATGAATGAATTAATATACATGCACGTATGTGTGTGTGTGTGTGTGCGTGTAGTTCAAATTTATAGAAAAACAAAGATGAAGACAGGTGTAGGAACAACAAGCGAGTGTATTAGTTTGATGCTTGGGAAAAAATGGAAAAGTCTTTTACATTTCGAGCCTACACTCTTCAACAGAAAAGAATAAGAGGAAATAAATAGAGAGAGAATGAAAAAAATGTGTTGAGTTCAGTGGCCCAGCATGGCAGCCAAATACTCTGTTAGCTCTCAGTTAACTTCCAGGTAATGGCTAACCACCTCGATCAGTATTTAACATCTGTGACAACGATTTATTGCAAATCACTCCATGAATTCTTCCAATAGGTAATTCCATATATGCTTCACTGAATGGCAAACAGTGGGACTTCAAGAGATATAAGGATAATTCTAGATAGCCAACATCCCAACAACAATTATATTTGATATAATAACTAACCCATGCCAGTAATGTATTCATGATCTAGTGAAGGATAACTGAGCTACTGACTTGTGCCAATATATTTGATATAATAACTAACCCATGCCAGTAATGTATTCATGCTCTAGTGAAGGATAACTGAGCTACTGACTTGTGCCAATATCTTCTCCCCACCACCATATGCAGTACTCTATAGAAGGAACTGATATCACTGACGTCACTATGCAATAACCTACCTCCAAAGTAGCACCAACATCCTGTCCAAGCATATGAGCATAAAAATGAAAATAGCCAACATTCCTTTATTAGCATTAATACCAATGTGACCTGAGCTGATCAATAGCGCCATTAACACCTAAAAACCATCTTGAATTTCTTTCAAACCTTCCACTCTACTTCTGAACATCTGCTGAGATGGGTGTGTCCTACACACCCATGAAACATTAAGTCATGTGGAACTGAGTCAAACTATTATTATACATATATGTATGTATGTATGAGTGTGTGAGTGTATACACACATATATACATATAGTTATATCTATATATATACATATAGTTATATATATATATATATATATATATATATATATAATATATATAGTTAATCCAAACAAGAAAGCACAAAAAAACACAACGCGAGGACGTGGAACAAATATAGTATTATTGGACGCTCAGGAAAGAAGGAAGGTTTAACGTTTCAAGTGGAGCTTTTCATCGGAAACATAGGAGAAGGAAAGATCCAGAGAAGGGAAGACAGAGGGAAAAAAATCACCAACGGTACACACATGGTCACATTTTGAATATATATATATGTATGTATATGTATATATATATATATATATATATACACACACACACACATACATACACATATATATATAAATACATATATATATATAAATACATTATATATATATATATATATATATATATATATCATCATCATCATCATCATCGTTTAACATCTGCTTTCCATGCTAGCATGTGTTGGACGATTTTGACTGAGGGCTGGCGAACCAGATGGCTGCACCAGGCTCCAATCTTGATCTGGCAGAGTTTCTACAGCTGGATGCCCTTCCTAACGCCAACCACTCCGGGAGTATAGTGGGTGCTTTTTACGTGCCACCAGCATGGGGGCCAGTCAAGCAGTACTGGCAATGACCTTGCTTGAATCTTTTTACACATGCCACCGGCACAGGTGCCAGTAAAGCGACGCTGGTAACGATCACACTCGAATGGTGCCCTTTTACACGCCACCAGCACAGAAGCCAGTTAGCCACTCTGGCAACGATCACACTAGGATGGTGCTCTTGGCACCCTTCTAGCACGGGCACAAGTGCCAGTAAGATGACGCTGGTAACGATCACACTTGAATAGTACCTTTTATGTGCCCCTGGCATGGAAGCCGGTTAGCCGCTATGTCAACGATCATACTCGTATGGTGTTCTTTGCACCCCGCCAGCACGGATGCCAGTCATCGAATTTGATTTTGATTTTGATTTCACTTGCCTCAACAGATCTTTGCAAGCAGAGTATAGTGTCCAAAGAAGGAAAAGGTATGCATAAGTGGGCTGGTTACACTCCTGGCATAGGCCACGAGGTTATGGTCTCATTTGGCTTGCCGGGTCTTCTCAAGCACAGCATATTTCCAAAAGTCTCGGTCACTAGTCATTTCTTTAGTGAGGCTGAAAGTTCGAAGGTCGTGCTTCACCACTTCATCCCAGGTCTTCCTGGGTCTATCTCTTCCACAGGTTCCCTCAACTGCTAGGGTGTGGCACTTTTTCACACAGCTACCCTCATCCATTCTCGCCACATGACCATACCAGCACAGTCATCTCTCTTGCACACCATATCTGATGCTTCTTAGGTCCAACTTTTCTCTCAAGGTACTTACACTCTGTCGAGTATGCACAATTACATTACACATCCATCGGATCATACTGGCTTCATTCCTTGAGCTTACGTATGTTCTCAGCAGTCACAGCCCATGTTTCACTGCCATGTAGCATAGCTGTTCATACACAAGCATCATACAGTCTACCTTTTACTCTGAGCGAGAGGCTCTTTGTCACCAGCAGAGGTAAGAGCTCTCTGAACTTTGCCCAAGCTATTCTTATTCTAGCAGCTACACTTTCAGCGCACCCTCCCCCGCTACTGACTTGGTCACCTAGGTAATGGAAGCTATCAACCACTTCTAGTTTTTCTCCCTGGAATGTGGCGGAAGTTGTTCTCTGCGCATTTTCACTGTTTATTGCTCCTGAGCATCTGCCACGTACAAAAACTATCCTCCCAGTTAGCCTTCCTTTGATATTACTGCACCTCTTATGTGTCCATAGCTTACACTGGGTACATCTTATAGAGTTTCTACCTACACCTCTACTACAGATTGGCCATATATATATGTATATATATATAAGAAAAAAATAAAAACAAGGAGAGAAGGAAGGAGGAAGAAATAGAGGGGAAAGGAGAAGAAAGGGAGAAGACAAAAAGAAAGAAAGGGAGGGAGAGAGAGGTAAAGTAACAATGTGCAGATTGAGAGAAAACAGTAAGAAGAAACGACAATAGGAAAAAGCAGAAAGTACAAAAAATGTTCAGTGAAGTTCAAAAGATTCAAATGTCATGGTGTATTGGAGCGATTTCTCATCAATGGAAGAGTCCAGTGTAATGCATGTAAAAACCAGGTGGAAGTCCAAAGTGAAGGAGAATAAATAATCCAGGTAGAATAGTCTGAAGTGCAGAAGGTGTAGAAAATCAAAGTGCATGAGGTAGAGACAGGATGAAACTAGCACGACCATGTGAGCATGCAATATACATATATATATATATATATATATATATATATATATATATATATATATGTACAGCTCCTGCTCTCTCTGTTCTCTGTACATTGGCCAAATGAGTTGCCACTTGGCTGACAGGTTTGTGGAGCACCTCTGAGACATCAGACTCGGCAACTGGTCTCACGCCATTTCCATTCTACCAGTCATTCTTTACAACACCTGTCTGTGTTTGGATTGTCCTTGCACAGGGGCCATCCAGACACCCGTCTTCGCCATGAAAAGGAGTTAATCTTCTCTTTTCACTCCTTTGCACCATATGGGCTCAACTCTCCTCCCCTCTTCATCTAACCCCTTCTTCTCTCCTCTCTTCCTCTCACACCTATTTCCTCCCTTCACTCCCATCCACCTCTCCACTCTCACTCCGACACCTACTTCCTTTCTTCACTACTACTCACCTTCTCCCTCCCAGCCTCTCCCTTCATCATCACCCCCTCCATAGTTGCCCCAACCCTACACATTTTCACCCCACCATCCCTATACATCCCATCCCACCCCCACCCTATCCCACACATTCCACTCCCACATACCCCACCCACACCACACCCTTGTATCCCCCATCCCGCCTCCCACACACCCCAACACCACCATACACTAGCACTGACACTTCCCAGCACCTACACCGTTATCCACAAACCTACACATCCACACATCAAGGTAACCAGCCCCTATCCACATGCGCATACATGCTCTCACATACACATGCATGTGCACTTTCGTTTTGGGATCACCACTACTTATTTTATCTCCCCTTCTTCCTAGCTCTCCTGCCTGGCTACCTCTGTCCGGCATTCACCATGATTGATCGCAAGCCACTAAACCTTTTTTTATTTTCTCTCTCTGCTTATTTCTGTGTCCCTTTCTGTTGAAGAGCATAGGCTAGAAACGTAAAAGACGTTCCCACTTCCCAAGCATTAAACTAATACATCTCTTTGTTGTTTACACACCTGTCTTCATCTTTTATTCTGTTTTTTTTTTTGTAAATTCCAATTATATATGTATGTATGTGTGTGTGTGTGTGTGTATATATATATATACATATATATATAAGTCCCAGTGTTGATTTGTTTGAATAAAAGCAGTGCTCCAGCATGGCTGCAATCAAATGACTGGAACAAATAAAAGAATAATATATATATATATATACACACACACACACACACACACACACACACACACACACACACACACACACACACACACACACACACTAGAATGAAAAATGTGAGCAAGGTATATAACAATACTCTTAAGTATTTAATGAATCTAGAAAAATACAGGACAAGAAGAAAGCCCAAAATAAAAGAAAAGAGCTTAAAATATTGCAGCTCAAATAAAATTTGAATGGGTGGCCAATTAAATAAAATATTCAAAATAAGCCAAGCCATTCAATACTGATCAACCATCTTTTACCCAAGAAGCAAACCTAAAATAAAAGTGCTTAAAATACAGCAGATAGATATAAAATTCAATAAAAATAATCTGATGCCTTATCATAAATTCCCATCTACCAAATAAAAATTGTTTTAAGATTTTTGAAACAGAAATTCATTTTTGTTCATTTGTGCTTGAGAAGACTCAGCAAGCCCAAGTGAGACCATAACCTTGTCGCCTCTGCTAGGGGTGTAACCAGCCTACTTATGTGTACCTTTCCTTCATTGGACACTAAACTCTGCTTGCAAAGACCTGTTGAGGCAAGTGAAATCAAAATTGAAATCGAAATCAAATTCGATAACTGGCATCTGTGCTAATGGAGCGCTAAGAGCACCATCCGAGCGTGATCATTGCCAGAGCAACAAACTTGCCTCCGTGCTGGTGGAACGTAAAAAGCACCATTTGAGCATGATCGTTACGTGCATCGCCTTACTGCCACTTGTGCTGGTGGCACGTGAAAAAACATTCGAGCGAGGTCGTTGTCAGTGCCGCTGGATTGGCTTCTGTGCAGGTGGCACATAAAAAGCATCATTTGAGCGTGGTTGTTGCCAGTACTGCCTAATTGGCCCTCATGCCAGAGGCACGTAAAAGCACCCACTACACTTTCAGTGTGGTTGGCATTAGGATGGGCATCCAGCTGTAGAAACTCTGCAGGATCAGATTGGAGTCTGGTGCAGCCATCTGGTTCACCAGACCTCAGTCAAATCGTCCAACCTATGCTAGAAGGGAAAGCAGACATTAAACGATAATAATGATGATGATTATTAATACAATGTTATAAAGATGATCTTTATTTTCATTCATTATGACTAACTCTATGACATCTGCATTTATTTGAGGAAAACTTAGATTCACCAAACAGTAAAATAATTCAAATTTTAAAAGTAAAATAATTGTAGGCGTAGGAGTGGCTGTGTGGTAAGTAGCTTGCTTACGAACCACATGGTTCCGGGTTCAGTCCCACTGTATGGCACCTTGGGTAAGTATCTTCTGACCAAAGCTTTGAGAGGATTTGGTAGACGGAAACTGAAAGAAGCCAGTCATATATATATATATATATATATATATATATATATATATATGTATGTGTGTGTGTGTTTGTGTCTGTCTCCCCAACATCACTTGACAACCGATGCTGGTGTGTTTACGTCCCCCTAACTTAGCAGTTCGGCAAAAGAGACCGATAGAATAAGTACTAGGCTTACAAAGAATAAGTCCTGGAGTGGATTTGCTTGACTAAAGGTGGTGCTCCAGCATGGCCACAGTCAAATGACTGAAACAAGTAAAAGAGTAAAAGAGCACCAAAAATAAAACAAAGAAAACATTTAATTACTTAGACAGGCTTAAATTTTACTGTAGTCAAACATTTAATTTATTTACCTACTTTCTTTACATTTGTAAAAAGTTTTAGAAAATGAAAAAAATCTTTACTCATGTTACAAAATATGGCAGTTATCACTTTATTTTCATATATTGAAATAATTTAAAATTTATTTACAGTCAAGCTTAGCAATAGAGAAATATTTTGGGTGAAGATAGTTGATCAGTATTGGATAGCTTGGCTTATTTGAATATCTCATTTAATTGGCAACCTATTCAAATTTTATTTTAGCTGCAATATTTTTAAGCTCTTTTATTTTAGGCTTACTTCTTGTCATGTATTTTTCCAGGTTTATTAAATACTTAAGAGTATTGTTATCCCTTGCTCACATTTTTCATTCTAGTTCACTTTTTTTTACAGGTGATGCAATAAATTTAGCTTACTTTTTTCATATTATTTCATTTCTTATTGATCAATAATTGATGCCTATTCATTTTTGTTAGAAATTCTAAATTGAATAGCATGTTCTTTACATTGAATATTATGAAATCTGCCTATTTAGAATTAATTTTCTAATTAATATTATCAGAAATAATTCTTTTTAAAAGAGAGCAATAATAGGAAAATATAAAGCACTAATTATGAGCAATGAAGAATCAAATGAATTAGGAGAGAAGTTCGACTAAAATACAAAACAATTATAGACTGGATTTTCTGTTTGCCTTGTATTGATGAGTTGTCATTTAAGTATCTTTCTAATTGAAACACATATATTTACAACTGGCAATTATTGAAAGCTGCATAACTTGTTTTCTCTTTAATATACTTTTATGGGGCGGCGAGCTGGCAGAATCGTTAGCATGCCAGGTGAAATGCCAAGCAGTATTTCGTCTGAGTTCAAATTCCACTGAGGTCGACTTTGCCTTTCATCCTTTCGGGGTCGATTAAATAAGTACCAGTTACATGCTAGGGTTGATGTAATCAACTTAATCCCTTTGTCTGTCCTTGTTTGTCCCCTCTATGTTTAGCCCGCTGTGGGCAATAAAGAAATAAATATATTTTTATGGGGTTAGCATAGAAAAACAGGTGAAATGATGAATGAACAAATGAATGAATGAATATATATTTATAAATGTATAGGTATGAGAGGGTACTGTAAAGTTTCTGGCTCTGGGTAAAAGAAAATACAGGAGGATCAGTTAATTATAATTTAATTCAGTGTATTCTCCTCTCAGATTCATGCACTTATTGCAGTAGCCCTTCAGTTTTCCTAAGCCCTGTAAAAGAACTCAGAAGGTTGAGCCTCCAGCCAGGCCTTTTGCAAAACCCTTAAAGCCAAGAACTTTTCAGCACCCCCTTGTATAAATGTGTGTATAAATGTGTGTGTGTGTGTGTGTGTGTGTGTGTGTGTGTGTGTGTGTGTGTGTGTATGTGTTTGTCTATGTATATTCATATATATGGGTGCTTATTTATTTACACAAACATGTACACATTAGCCTTACCAACCCAAAATCTTGAATTCTGTATCACAGCATTAATTAAGGTACTTTTTTACCAAACCCTTAGAAACAATTTAGGGAGTGTTGCCATATGGTATAAAGATGCTGAATGTGGGGGACAGAGTGGGTGGGGTCTTGGAAAGACACTTTATGTTGTCTAAAAATAACCTTCACTATTAATAGTTTTGAGGCAGCAAATCCCAATTCTTGTGTTTTTTTTATGAACAGTTAATATTGTCTCAGAGCTTTCAGAGTTACTCAGGATGCCTTAATTTATTCCCAAAGGAGTAACACAAAATAAAAGATGGGGTGCTGTCAGTTTATTCTATAAAGTGAGATTTCAATGTATGCGCACACACTCATACATGCATGCATGCATGTGCACACATACACCTACATACACACATACATATATATATATATATATATATATACACACACACAACACATATATATACACACAAACACACACACACATGTATAATATATACATATATACGTGTGTATGTGTGTGTGTGTGTATACATAGTGCTGCCTGACTGGTTCCTGTGTTGGTGGCATGTAAAATGCACACACTACACTCTCGGGGTGGTTGGCATTAGGAAGGGCATCCAGCTGTAGAAATCTTGACAGATCCGATTAGAGCTTTGTGCAGCTTCCTGGCTTGCCAGTTCTCAGTCAAACCATCCAACACATGCCAACATGAAAAGCAGAAATTAAACGATGATGATGCTGATGATGATAACACATATACTCATACATACACATACGTATACATGCACATATGTATATACACATACACACATCATATTTACACCCACATATATAAACACACACCACACCTGTATGTGTATGTGTAAATTTAAAATGATGACTGCATAGTGAAGAAGGTGTAGGCATAAGTGTATGGTGAAGGAGTTCACTTTCATCTCCTGTAACCCTCAGTTGAATTTTGGCAGAAAGGTTTCATTATGATAAATATAAAACAGAGAATTTGTATCATAAAACCTGGTGATGTTGGACCAGGTGCGATGTTGGGTATGACGTTGAGCTCCTAGTAACAGTGGATTGAGCAGTGCCTTTGTTGACTGTTAAAGAGGATATCCAATCTCTAATGAAATACTAACACAGGATTGAAACTAATTTTGCTGAGCCCTCTTATTCTGTCCTCAAAACAAGAATTTATATTTGTCTGTTACAAACACTGTTGGTTCAGATTTACAAATATATTCTGTAGTACAGTATAACACTTTTGAAATTGTTTACTAAACCAGACATACATATTTATACATACACATGCTCTGGTATATATATATATATGTGTTTGTGTGTGTGTGTGTGTGTGTGTGTGTGTGTGTGTGTGTGTGTGTGTGTGTGTGTGTGTGTGTGCATGTGTGTCAGGTCAGCAGTATGTAAAAAACACCCACTACACTCTTGGAGTGGTCGGCATTAGGAAGGGCATCCAGCTGAAGAAACCTTGCCAAATCAGATCAGAACCTGGTGCAGCTCCCTGGCTTACCAGTTTTCAGTCAAACCATCCAACCCATGCCAGTATGGAAAACAGACATTAAATGATGATGATGATGATATATATATATATATAGTTGAAACTTACAGAAAAACAAAAGATAAAGACAGGTGTATAAACAGCAAACAGGTGTATTAGTTTAATGCTCGGGAAGGTGACAAAGTCTTTTACATTTCAAGCCTATGCTCTTCAACAGAATAAAAAAACTTTTGGAGCTAGTGGTCAATCGTGGCAGCTGATTGAACGAAGGTAGTTAGACAGGAGAGCTAGGAAGAAGGAAAAATAATAAAATATTGGTGATCCCAAAATGAAGGTGCATGCGCATGTGTATGTGAAAGTGTGTAAGTGTGTACATGTGGATAAGGGCTGGTGACTTTGGCATGTGAATATGTGCATCTGTGATGTGTGGATATGTGCATCTGTAATGTGTGGGTGTGTGGATGATGGTGTGGGTGTGTGGATGATGGTGTGGGTGTGTGGATGATGGTGTGGGTGTGTGGATGATGGTGTGGGTGTGTGGATGATGGTGTGGGTGCTGGGAAGTGGTCAGTGCTAGTGTGTATGGGGTGGTGTGTGGCATGATGTGGTGTGGTTGTGTGGAGTGGTGTGGCAGTGTTGGGGTGTGGCAATGTGAGGGTGAGGTGTGGGTTTAGAGTAAGGATGTTGGGGTAAGGGTGGGGTATGTGGGAGTGGGATGTGTACGAGTGGAGTGTGGATGGAGGGGGTATCGATGAAGGGAAAAGGTGGGTAAGAATGAAGAGAGGCAGTAGGTGTCAGGGCAAGAGAGGAGAGGAGAGGTGGGTAGGTGTGAGATGAAGAGAGAAGAGAAGGGGAGGCGAGTTAAGTCCATGAAGAGCAAAGAAGCAAAGAGAGAAGATTAATTCCTGTTCACAGCAAAGGCAGAAGTCTGGATGGTCCCTATGCAAAGACAATCCAAACACAGACAGGTGTTGTAATGAATGACCAGTAGAGCAGAAATAGCGCAAGACTGGGGTGTTGTTGCTGTGTCTAATGTCTCGGAGGTGCTCCGCGAACCAGTCAGCCAAGCAATGTCCCATTTGACTGATGTACAGAGAAGGACAGAAAGAGCAGGAGATGCAGTGAATGACATTGCTAGAAGTGCAGGTAAAAGAGTCAGTGATATGATAGCGATGGTGATGGGTGCCTGTGAGAATGGTGGTGTTGGAGAGGTAGGGGCAAGTGTGGCAGTGTTGGCAGGAGCAGGGGAATGAGCCAGGTTTGGAGGTGGGGTTAGGGAAGAAACTGTGGACCAGGAGGCCATGTAGGTTGTGGGCTCATTTGAAGGAGGGGAGGAGTAGGTTGGGGAAGATGTGCGAAGTGGAGAGGTCAGACTGGAGTTGTCAGAAGGCTCAGAGAATGTTGCATTGGAAGGGCAGGGTGGTGGTGGTAGGTGAGAGGAAACAGGAGACGGTAACGGTGGGGCAGGTGTGAAGAGAGAGAGCAGAGGCACAGAGAGTGGTGTGGATAGTGGCGAGGGCATAACCACAAAGGATGAAATGGCAAGCTATGAGTTGAGACTGAGTCGCAAAATCATGGTCGTCACTGCAGAGCCTGCGCAGATGGAGAAAATGGGAGTAGGGGATGGAGAGCTTGGTGTGGGTAGAGTGGGAGGAGGAGAAGTTGAGGTATGACTGTGAGTCGGTGTGTTTGTAGTGGATGGAGGTAATGAGAGTGGAGTTGTACATGTTAACTGAAATGTCAAGAAAGGCGACATAAGTGTTAGAAACGGTGCAGGAGAATTTGAGGGCAGGATGGAAGGACTGGACAAAAGAGAGGAAGGAGTCTAGTTGCTCACAGGAGAGTGAGGTCACACCGATACAGTCATCAATATAACAACTGTAAATTTCAGAAGTGGGACCAATGAATCTTGAAAATATTTGGGCCTCAACATAGCCAACGAACAGGTTCGCATAGTTGGGGCCCATTCTCGTTTTCATGGCCACTCTCAAGACCTGTTGGTAAAACTCCCCCATGAACAAGAAGCCGTTGAAGGAGAGAACAAGTTCGGCCAGACAAAGAAATGTGGACGTGTTAGGTTGGGGGATGCAGGAGTCCTGCCTTGAAGGGTTTTAGCCAAACAAATCAACCCCAAGACTTATTTTTTTAAAGTCTAGTACTTATTCTACCAGTCTTTTTGCTGAACCACTAAGTTATGTTGACATAAACACACCAATACCAGTTGTCAAGTGGTGATGAGGGGACAAATACAGACACAATAAACAATGACACACACACAGATACATATACATATATATATATATATATTATATTAAATTAGAGACAAAACCACTATTATGCAAATCAAACAAAGAAAGACTTAAGCCAATACATAAAATAATTTATATAAATTAAATTTAATTAATTCATACCAGTCAAAATTTTAATTAAATTTAATTTAATTAAATTTAATTTATATAAATTATTTTATGTATTGGCTTAAGTCTTTCTTTGTTTGATTTGCATAATAGTGGTTTTGTCTCTAATTTAATATAATATAATATTTTACTATAAAATTGGATTCAATCCTAAATCTCATTTTTCCCTGTAAATTTGGATTTATTCCCTAATATTTATTATTATATATATATATATATATATGATGGGCTACATCCAGTTTCTGCCTACCAAATCACAAGGCTTTCAGTGCGATGCTATAGTAGAAGACACTTGCCCAAGGTGCCAACACAGCGGGAAATGTCTTACCACACAGCCATGCCTGCACCTATATATATACATATATAATAACAATAATCCTTGGATGGAAATTATAAACATTTAATGCATCTCTATGCACATTTCAACAAGTCACATGTCTCTTAAGACCATAGTCCATATTCCAGGGATGATTACAGTGTAATCCATAGTATCCATGGGCATCAGGGTTGATCATCTTCATGGATTCATTTCTTCAGTCGATATAACATTAATAGATGTACAACAGAGGGATTCTTATCCCTTTTTACTCTGTCAACCTTCATACCAGTCAAAATGGATAAGCATCCTTTTGTTGTACATCCATTAATGTTATATTGCCAGAAGAAATGAATCCATGAAGACAATCAACCTGATGCCCACAGACTACACTGTAATCATCCCCAGAATATGGACTATGGTCTTAAAAGACATGTAATTTGTGGGATCGTGTGTTGCGATGCATTAAATGTTTATATATTCCATACAAAGATTAGTATTTTTATTATTATATTTATCCTACATTATATCAGTACAACTTGATGCAACCCCCAAAAGCTGGTTCACCAGTCATCATCATTAGACTGTGACTGGCATAATGATGGAATAGGCATTTTATTTGCATATTCAAAATGTTTCCCATAGACAAATTTGAAAGATATATATATATATATGTATGCATGTATGTGTGTGTGTGTGTGTGTGTGTATACATGTATGTAAATATACATATATATATATATATATATATGTATGTATGTATCTACATGTATATTTATACATACACACAGTAACCCTGGACTAGTAATTTCCTTTGACTCAGTTACTTAAGAGAAATATATATTAAAAAAAAACGGTGGTGACTTGACTAGAACACATAGTTTCCTGATCTTGAAACAACTTTGAAACTATTTAATTATGGGTGTGGATGTCTGTTAACATCTTTATTTCATTTGAAGATAATAATGAGCATGTAGACTGAGTTGAAAGGCCACAAGACAACCCATCTAAGAGACTAGTGGTTGGTGTAACCTGTTGCCATTGCCAAACCACTTAACTCCTAAAGGTCCAGGCTGCCTAGCAACAAGTAGATGATGCAAGATGGCATAATTCACCACCATAAGCACTAGAAACACAGTTGCTGCTGCTGATGATGATGCTTTTGTTGCTGGTGTGATTATTTAATTTCAGGTTAACCCTAATTGAAGAGTAGTTGTATACTGTCAGCTTAATGTGACAGTCCCATGAAGGGAATCACACTACTGCTATTTAGCCCTAGAAAGCAGCAACGCTTCCTGTCGGCCTTGACACATTTCCTGTGTCCTTATGTTTACAAGGGGGAGATAAACACCTCCACCCAGCTAAGCCTGCATCCAGAGACTAGTTTCTGAGTCTTTGCTCATCATCAGTCTGGAGTAGCATGGCCTGCTAGTTGGAGATGCCTGTCTAGCCTTTGTAAACATATAAGAATTCTAGTGAAATAAATCCACTGATTACAAAAATTTGTGTCATGGCTGACAGGGAGCGTTGCTGCTTCCTAGGGCTAAATAGCAGTGGTGTGATTCCCTTCATGGGACTGTCACATTAAGTTGACAGTATACAACTACTCTATCGTACCACTATTTCATGTATCTTTCTGAGATATTTAGAAATGTATTATTCCTAATTGAAGAGATCTACAATTAAAGCATTCCAGTAATGGCCAACCAATCTTCATAAAGGTATGTCAGACAACATGATCTAATGACTCCCTGTCCAAGATGTCCAAGCTGAATGATCATATAGAGCAGTGATTCCCAACTAGGGTCCATATATGATTTTGGGGTAATAAAATTATAAATTGGGGATCCACAATAATATTTTAAGGCCCCCTGAAAACATTTTGCTTTAGATGTGTGTATTGATACGTGTTGTAAGAAACAGCTAGGTTTCTTTCTCTAACATTTTATGTAGTTCAACCTACACAAGTTAATATACAAAAAACAAAATAGGAATTTTGAAAGAAGTATCTATAAAAATAGTTTTTGATCATCGACTGGTTATGGGGGTCAACCAGAGTAAAATAGTAATCAAAAAGATCCATAGATAAAAAATGGTTGAGAGCACCTCATAGAGGCTTCTTTATTGACATGTATTACATTTTCTTGCCAAACAGTAAACTTCTGTCTAAAGCAAAAGTTACTACAAGAATCTGAGGGGGCCATCTAGAAGCCTATTTGTTTCTCATCTGCTTAAGGCGATCCTCATCAAATTATCATTTAACCCTTTAGCGTTCAGATTAATTTGTCAAAAGTAATCCTTATTTATTCACATTTAAAAAAATTTATCTGATATTATTTTGTACCTTCAAGATAGGAAAGATGTAATTGCTTATTTTTGGAGTGACATTGCAGGGTAGGTGTGAGATGCATGTTCTGGCCAGTTTGAGCTTAAAATGTGTAGAATATTTGGGCCGGATACAGCCGGTTTAAACATCCATTTTTCTATGCTGATATGTATCATACAAATCTATAATCAGTACCTTTCTTTTCATCAGTCTTGTTCTGCCCATTGGTGACACCCATAATTCTCAGATCCTTTCTACATATTCTCAATACTTCTGAGATCTACCTCTACTACTGTTATGTTACAATGGTGGTGGCAGTGCAGTGCTTGCTGTGGTGGTGCCTGCAGTGGTAATAGTAGTAGTAGTAGTAGTAGTAGTAGTAGTAGTAGTAGTAGTAGTAGTAGTAGCAGTAGTAGTAGTTCATTGTCCAAATAACTCGCTTACTCCCATCATTGTGATGTGTAAGAGCTTCACTCTGGAAAACATTTAACACCAAATTGTGATGCACAAAATTCTTCCTGTTGTTCACTTGCATTACCTTTTTTTCTTTCTTCACATCAGAATCATTAATCCTAAAATAAATATTATACAGTATTTAATTTCATCTCCTTACATTCTGATTCCCAGCAGTCAGAGGATTGACTATACCATTTTTTCTTTCTTTACTATCTAAAGCCAATAAAATGAGTACTAATTATACACAAGAGATGACTTCATTAACCCTTCTATCATCACTACAAAAATTATCCTTGACAAACCAAATGAGATATATAAAAAAAAAATATCTTAATCATATTCAGATGTACAAAATCATATTTTCATTTCACAACAGTGAAATTAGGTTAGACTAGAGAAAGTATGGCTTACACTGAATGTGATAAACTATTCTGAAAAGATATTTGAGAAAGACTTACTGATAATAGGGTTTCTTTCTAGAAGAACAGGAAATAAATGGGATCTTTATATTGAAACTTAGTATTCCCTGGAGTCAAACGATAGCATAATAAAAACTAAGCTAATCATAAAATGAAATAGACAAAAAAATACATGACAAGTTTACTTTGGAAAGGTACTAAATAACTCTCTGATGAAAGATATCTGCTAATGGTAACCATCTGTAGTCATTAAATGTCCCCCAAGCTGATCAGAAACATACAAAGGACAAAAAACTTGTGGACAAAGGAACGGCCACAAACATGGTGTTTTTTTTTTTTTTTCTGGAATTATGTATGTTGTGGAAGGACTAAAAGGTGGACTGACTCATTATTATATAGTAAAGAACTGTGAGCGAGTTGGTAAGCAGTTCACTGTGAACCTTTGATATAGTAATAGTAGTAATAGTAATAGTAGTGCTTCGTGTATATACTTTCTTCTACTTGCTTTGTTTTATTATATATCCAATACGAGGATATAAAAGTGGTGATGAATTGTTCGAAGATGGCATTGGATGTTTAAAAAAATTTTTTTTTAAGAAACCAAAGAAAAACTCGTTTTAACATGGAGAATTTATTGGCCTCCTTGATGCAGTTGCAACAGCAACAGCAGCAGCAGTAACAGGAACTCCAACAAGACCAACAGTTGATGGAATTAATGTTCAAGAAGTCTGAAAATACTTCAGATTCATACTCGCCAGATAGCATAGCAAACTCAATTGAAGAATTCCAATACAACCCAGAAGGTATTACCTTCTCTGCATTCTGCATGTTTTGGTAAATATTAGGAAATCTTCAAAGAAGAGTGTAAAAGTTGGCCCGATGAGAAAAAAGTACAACTACTTTTAAAAAAGTTATTCCCTGCCAAACATGAAAAATATAGTAATTATATTCAGCCTAAGAAGCCAGGTGAAATTTGATTTGATGAAACAATATTTTATTGAAAATTTTCAGCAAAAGAAGTTCCCTGTTCAATACTCACTGGCAATGTTTAAATTTGATAAAAAAAAGATGAAGATTTAGTCACTAATGCCAAAGTGGTTAACAGAGAGTGTGAGAAATTCAAATTGAATGAGTTGACCATGGACATGTTCAAGTCTTTAATTTTTGTTCAAGGCCTTACTGCAAGCAAAGATGCAGATATACATTCCCAGATATCAACGAAATTAGAATAGGACCAAAATTTAACTGTACAGGTAGTAGCAAAAGAATGCTAGAGAATTAGTAATCTACAACATGACGCAAATAAAATTGAAGTGAAAGATTGTTCTCAGATTCAAGTAAGTTGACCGGTAATGAATAAGAAAATAGACAAAAATATGTCAAGACCGAATCCATGTTATGGGTGCAGTGGTTTACATTTTAGAAATAACTGTCTGTTTAAAAATATAAAATGCTTGAAATGTGGTAAAATATGCCATAAAAGGTCGCACTGTAGGACAGAACCTAAAAAGTGGTTCAACAGAAAAAAAATCACATAAACAGATTATCGGTGACAAAAAATATGAACGAGCCTCAAAGAAAATGTGTATGTAAAATTTGATAACACAAATGTAAAGTTACAATTGGATACAGGCAGTGACATCTCAATAATTAACACAGATACATAGAAAAAGATTGGAGGGCATAAATTAAATGAAACCTCAAAAACTGCCAGTGGTGTTTCAGGAAAAAAATATTTCAGGAAAAATCTTTAAAGGTTAAAGTTTTTGTGTCAAATAATACAACAAACTTGTGTGGTACTGATTGGATGGAATTCTTTAATTTATGGGATCTCTCCATAAATTCTGTAAAAACGTAAATAGTTTTGCCTCAGGGACAAATAAGTTGTCAGACGAATTAAGAAAAAATATTTTTAATATTTTTCCTGGGGTACTGTCCAGTGAATTAGGTCTATATACCAAAATGAAGGCATGGGTTCAAATACAAGAAACATCATACCGACATTTAAACAAAAACAAACAATACCATTCACAGCATTAAAACAGATAAACTTAGAGAGACTAGAAAAAATTGGAATGATCCAAAAAGTGGAATATTCTAAATGGGCAGCACCAACATTAAGGAAATTAAACGACGACAAATTGCTGTCGATGAATTGACCGGACACCCTGATACCGAGTGAAAATAGTGAAAAAAGGTGAACAACAAATATACTTCAAAATTCTTCAAGTTAGGTGACAAAGTTTTTTAAAACCTTTAGATATGGTAAAGGAAGCTGGGATAATGGTGTAATAATTAAACAAAGTGGAAGAATGATATTCCTGGTAAAAGGGGAAAAAATGTTGAATACAAAAGACATATTAACCAACTAAAAACAAGAGTCACGGAAAAAAACAAATACAAGAAATGAAATCCCTTTGAGAGTATTGTATGACATGTTTAAGGTACCAACACCCAAACAATTTGAAACTACATGTTCCACCAGAAAACGGGAAAATAATGGAAACACTGGAATTGAATCCTAAATGTAAGAGCTATTAAAACTCAGAGTGGAGTTCAATTCTCAAAAGAGGAGAATCTAGGGGAGAATTATTCCAGAAAGAGATGTTGTGGAAGGATTTCATCCCCGTAGCTAAAAGGTGGACTGACTCATTACTATAAAATGAAGAACTGTGAGTGATTGGCAGTTCGTGTTGGCAAGCAGTTCAGTGAGAGCATTCAATACAGAGTGTTGAGTATCATGTAATAGTAATAGTAGTGTGTTGTGTATATACTTTCTTTCCCCCTGCTTTGTTATATTACATATCCAGTACAAGGATATAAAAATTTATAATCTTGAAGCTCCTTTTGCAACCACGTGAGGGTTGGGATCAGTTAGGGTTTGCATTAGAGTTAGGGCTATGGTTAGCATAAAGGTTCAGCATTTAGAGTTTGGGGTTTAGGGCTAGCTTTCTAGGTTAGGGTTTAGGGTTGTGTTTTGGCACATAACACATAACCCTAGCACTATTCCTAACCCTAATCCTTACGCTTACTCTTGTCCTAACCCTGACCCTAATACTAACCCTGACCCTAACCCAAACTCTAACCCTATTGCTAGGATAATATCCTTTTCTACTCTAGGCACAAGGCTCGAAATTTTAGGGGAGGGTGGTGGGTTAGTGGTTTAGATCAACCACAGTATGCAACTGGTACTTAATTTATCGGAATTTGAACTCAGAGCATAAAGACAGATGAAATACTGCTAAGCATTTCGCCTGGTGTGCTAACATTTCTGCCAGCTTGCCACTTTTGCTAGGACAATATTTCTGTTTGATGCACTTTGTGGAAATGGATATCTGACGAGTGTGCACTACACCTCTGTATTATAGGTGTAACAGCCAGGAACTGAAGTAGTCTATCATGCAGTAATTTTCATGTATGCACAGAAAGGGTCACAACACTTCCCACTCAAAGGATTTTGCCCATGCAACATTAGTTTTACAGGAAAATATAGTTAGGTACTTTTTGAAAGCACCTTGTATATGGTGGGGTGCATGTGTGTGTGTGTTAGTGCGTGTATGTTTATGTCTCCTTGTTTTGACATTGCATGACAGATGTAATATGATTGTTACAGTCATACAAGCAGTGTCATTCATTTCCAATATTCTTCAAGAACATAGCTGGCCTTGGGGGAGAATTACCTGACTTAGAAAGAGGTGAGGGTTTGCAACAAGAAAGGCATCCAGCTATAGAAAATCTGCTTCAATACACTCCATCTGATTCATGCAAACCGGGAGAAGTACAGGTTAATATGATGATGATGATGGCGGTGGTGATGATGATGATGATGGTGATGATGATGATGATGATGAGTTCAACATCTCTTGGGCCACAATAGAAGCTATCATGCAGTAGCCCACCATTCCAAAATAGATTTAAGTTAAATTTGTTGGTACATAGCCTAATTGTGTCTATTATGATAGGTACAAACGAGAATTCATAGTCTGGGTACAAGGCTGTAAATTCCACATTAATTTCCCATAAATGTTCTCTTGCATGCATGTCGGGCTCACAATCATGAGATAGTGAGTTCAATTCCTGGACCAGGCTGTGTGTTGTGTTCTTGAGCAAGACACTTTATTTCACATTGCTCCAGTTTACTTGGCTGTAGAAATGAGTTGTGATGTCACTGGCACGAAGCTGTATTGGCCATTACCTTTCCTTTGGACAACATCGGTGGCATGGAGGGGAGAGGCTGATATGCATGGGCAACTGCTGGTCATCCATAAAACAACCTTGCCCAGAATTGTGCCTTGGAGGGTAACTTTCTAGGTGCAATCCCATGTACGTT